>NW_021014703.1:0-11503 GCF_003676215.2 Rhopalosiphum maidis
AATTATGACTTAAAATTGTTAGGTTATGTTTACATTACATTGTATGATTTTTTAAAAATTATATTTAAGGTTAGTTGCAAAATATTTTTCACATAAATCGTTATTAAACAAAGTGGGGTTAGTGTACATTATTACCCTCTAAAAAAAAAAATTAAAATTATGACTTAGAAATTGTTAGGTTATGTTTACATTACATTAAATGATTTTTTAAAAAATAATATTAAGGTTAGTTGCATATGGTTGCAACAGAAAACGTTATTAATCAAAGTGGTTTTTGTGTAAAACTATACCCTTTAAAAAAAAATTCAAATTATGACTTAGAAATTGTTAGGTTATGTTTACATTACATTGTATGATTTTTTAAAAATAATATTTAAGGTTAGTTGCATATGGTTGCACCAGAAAACGTTATTATAAAGTGTTTTTTGTGTAAAACTATACCCTTTAAAAAAAAATAAATTCAAATTATGACTTAGAATTGTTAGGTTTGTTTACATTACATTGTATGATTTTTTAAAAATAATATTTAAGGTTAGTTGCATATGGTTGCACCAGAAAACGTTATTAATTAAAGTGGTTTTTGTGTAAACTATACCCTTAAAAAAAATAAATTCAAATTATGACTTAGAAATTGTTAGGTTATGTTTACATTACATTGTATGATTTTTTAAAAATTATATTAAGGTTAGTTGCAAATATTTCACAATAAAACGTTATTAACAAAGTGGGGTTAGTGTACCTTATTACCCTCTAAAAAAAAAAATTAAATTATGACTTAGAAATTGTTAGGTTATGTTTATATTACATTAAAAGATTTTTTAAAAATAATATTTAAGGTTAGTTGCATATGGTTGCAACAGAAAACGTTATTAATCAAAGTGGTTTTTTTGTAAAACTATACCCTTTAAAAAAAATAAATTCAAATTATGACTTAGAAATTGTTAGGTTATGTTTACATTACATTGTATGATTTTTAAAAATATATTTAAGGTTAGTTGCAAAATCTTTGCACAATAAATCGTTATTAACAAAGTGGGGTAGTGTAATTATTACCCTCTAAAAAAAAAAAAAAAAATTATGACTTAGAAATTGTTAGGTTATGTTTATATTTCATTAAATGATTTTTTAAAAATAATATTTAAGGTTAGTTGCATATGGTTGCAACAGAAAACGTTATTAATCAAAGTGGTTTTTGTGTAATCCTATACCCACTTAAAAAAAAAATTAAAATTATGACTTAGAAATTGTAAGGTTATGTTTACATTACATTGTATGATTTTTAAAAAATAATATTTAAGGTTAGTTGCATATGATTGCAACAGAAAACGTTATTAATCAAAGTGGTTTTTTATGTAAAACTATACCTTTAAAAAAATAAATTCAAATTATGACTTAGAAATTGTTAGGTTATGTTTACATTACATTGTATGATTTTTAAAAATAATATTTAAGGTTAGTTGCATATGGTTGCACCAGAAAACGTTATTAATTAAAGTGTTTTTTGTGTAAAACTATACCCTTTAAAAAAATAAATTCAAATTATGACTTAGAAATTAGTTAGGTTTATGTTTACATTACATTGTATGATTTTTTAAAAAATATATTTAAGGTTATTTGCAAAATCTTTTTCACCAATAAATCGTTATTAAACACAAGTGGGGTTAGTGTACATTATTACCCTCTAAAAAAAAAAAATTACAAATTATGACTTAGAAATTGTTAGGTTTATGTTTACATTACATTTATGATTTTTTAAAAATAATATTTAAGGTTAGTTGCATATTGTTTCACAATAAACTTTATTAATCAAAGTGGTTTTGTGTAACCTATACCCCTTTAAAAAAAAAAATTCAAATTATGACTTAGGAAATTGTAGGTTATGTTTACTTACATTTATGATTTTTTAAAAATAATATTTAAGTTAGTTTTGCATATGGTTGCAACAGAAAACGTTATTATATCAAAGTGGTTTTTGGTGTAATCCTATACCCACTTAAAAAAAAATTAAATTATGACTTAGACATTGTTAGGTTATGTTTACTTACATTGTATTATTTTTTAAAAATAATATTAGGTTAGAGTTGCATATGGTTGCAACAAGAAAACGTTATTAATTAAAGTGGTTTTTGTGTAAACCTATTCCCTTTAAAAAAATAAATTCAAATTATGACTTAGAAATTGTTAGGTTATGTTTACATTACATTGTATGATTTTTTAAAATTATATTTTAGGTTAGTTTGCATATGATTGCAACAGAAAACGTTATTAATTAAAGTGGTTTTTGTGTAAAATCTATACCCTTTAAAAAAAATAAATTCAAATTATGACTTAGAATTGTTAGGTTATGTTTACATTACATTGTATGATTTTTTAAAATTATATTTAAGGTTAGTTGCAAAATCTTTTCACAATAAATCGTTATTAAACAAAGTGGGGTTAGTGTACATTATTACCCTCTAAAAAAAAAAAATTAAAATTATGACTTAGAAATTGTTAGGTTATGTTTATATTACATTAAATGCATTTTTAAAAAATTTATTTAAGGTTCGTTTGCATATGGTTGCAACATAAGGTTATAATCAAAGTGGTTTTTTTTGTGTAATCCATACCCCCTTAAAAAAAAAAGATTAAAATTCTGGACTTAGAAATTGTTAGGTTATGTTTTACATTACATTGTATGATTTTTTAAAAATATATTATTAGGTTAGTTGCATATGATTGCACACAAAAACGTTATTAATAAAGTGGTTTTTGTGTAAACTATATCCTTTAAAAAAATAAATTAAATTATGACTTAGAATTGTTAGGTTATGTTTACATTACATTGTATGATTTTTTAAAATAATATTTAAGTTAGTTGCATTTTCAACAAAAACGTTATTAACAAAGTGGGGTTTTAGTGTACTTATTACCCTCTAAAAAAAAAAAATAAATTATGACTATAGAAATTCGTAGGTATGGTAACAGTACATTAATGATTTTTTAAAATAATATTTAAGGTTAGTTGATATGTTGCAACAGAAAACGTTATTAATTAAAGTGGTTTTTGTGTAAAACTATACACCTTAAAAAAAAAAAATTCAAATTATGACTTAGAAATTGTTAAGGTTATGTTTACATTACATTGTATGATTTTTTAAAAATAATATTTAAGGTTTAGTTGCATATGGTGCAACAGAAAACGTTATTAATCAAAGTGGTTTTTTGTGTAATCCTAACCCCTTTAAAAAAAAAATTAAAATTATGACTTAGAAATTGTTAGGTTATGTTTACATTACATTGTATGATTTTTTAAAAATAATATTTTAAGGTTAGTTGCATATGGTTGCAACAGAAAACGTTATTAAATTAAAGTGTTTTTGTGTAAAACTATACCCTTTAAAAAAAATAAATTCAAATTATGACTTAGAAATTGTTAGGTTATGTTTACATTACATTGTATGATTTTTTAAAATATATTTAAGGTTAGTTGCAAATATTTGCACAATAAAATCGTTATTAATCAAAGTGGGTTTAGGTACATTATTACCCTCTAAAAAAAAAAATTAAATTATGACTTAGAAATTGTTAGGTTTCTGTTTACATTACTTGTAATGATTTTTTAAAAATAATATTAAGGTTAGTTTTCTATGGTTGCAACATAAATACGTGTTAATTAAAGTGGGTTTTTGTGTAAAGCCTATACCACTTAAAAAAACAAATTCAAATTACTACTTAGACATTGTTAGGTTTTTGTTTACATTACATTTAATGATTTTTTAAAAATTATATTTAAGGTTAGTTGCAAATCTTTTCAACAATAAAGCGTTATTAACAAAGTGGGGTTAGTGTACATTATTACCCTCTAAAAAAAAAAAATTAAAATTATGACTTAGAAATTGTTAGGTTATGTTTTATATTACATTTAATGATTTTTTAAAAATAATATTTAAGGTTAGTTGCATTATGGTTGCAACAGAAAACGTTATTAATCAAGTGGTTTTTGTTGTAAACCTATACACACTAAAAAAAAAATTAAAATTATGACTTAGAAATTGTTAGGTTATGTTTACATTACATTGTATGATTTTTTAAAAATAATATTTAAGGTTAGTTGCATATGTTGCACCACGAAAACGTATTAATCAAAGTGGTTTTTTAGTGTAAAACTATAACCCTTTACAAAAAAAAAATTCAAATTATGACTTAGAAATGTTAGGTTATGTTTACATTACATTGTATGATTTTTTAAAAATAATATTTAAGGTTAGTTGCATATGGTACAACCAGAAAACGTTATTAATTAAAAGTGGTTTTTGTGTAAAACCTATACCACTTTAAAAAAAAATTAAATTATGACTTAGAAATTTGTAAGGTTATGTTTACATTACATGTATGATTTTTTAAAAAATATTTAAGGTTAGTTGCATATGGTTGCAACAGAATACGTTATTAATTAAAGTGGTTTTTGTGTAAAACTATACCCTTTACAAAAAAATAATTCAAATTATGACTTAGAAATTGTTAGGTTATGTTTACATTACATTGTATGATTTTTTAAAAATTATATTTAAGGTTAGTTGCAAAATCTTTTCACATAATCGTTATTAAACAAAGTGGGGTTAGTGTACATTATACCCTCTAAAAAAAAAAAATTAAATTATGACTTAGAAATTGTTAGGTTATGTTTATATTACATTAAATGATTTTTTAAAAATAATATTTAAGGTTAGTTGCATATGGTTGCAACAGAAAACGTTATTAATCAAAGTGGTTTTTTGTGTAAACCTATACCCCTTAAAAAAAAAAATTCAAATTATGACTTAGAAATTGTTAGGTTATGTTTACATTACATTGTATGATTTTTAAAAATAATATTTAAGGTTAGTTGCATATGGTTGCAACAGAAAACGTTATTAATTAAAGTGGTTTTTGTGTAAAACTATACCCTTTAAAAAAAAAATATTCAAATTATGACTTAGAAATTGTTAGGTTATGTTTACATTACATTGTATGATTTTTTAAAAATAATATTTAAGGTTAGTTGCATATGGTTGCAACAGAAAACGTTATTAATTAAAGTGGTTTTTGTGTAAAACTATACCCTTTAAAAAAAAATAATTCAAATTATGACTTAAAAATTGTTAGGTTATGTGTACATTACATTGTATGATTTTTTAAAAATAATATTTAAGGTTAGTTTGCAAATATTTTGCCAATAATCGTTATTAATCAAAGTGGGGTTAGTGTACTATTACTCACTCTAAAAAAAAAAATTAAAATATGACTTAGAATTGTTAGGTTATGTTTACATTACATGGTACATGATTTTTTAAAAATAATATTAAGGTTAGTTGCATATGGTTGCAACAAAAACGTTTATTAATCAAAGTGGTTTTTTGTGTAATACCTATACACCCTTAATAAAAAATTCAAATTATGACTTAGAAATTGTTAGTTATTTTACATTACATTGTATGATTTTTTAAAAATAATATTAAGGTTAGTTGCATATGGTTGCAACAGAAAACGTTATTAATTAAATTGGTTTTTTGTGTAAAACTATCCCTTTAAAAAAAATAAATTTCAAATATGACTTAGAAATTGTTAGGTTATATGTTTTACATTACATTAAATGATTTTTTAAAAATAATATTTAAGGTTAGTTGCATATTGGTTGCACCAGAAAACGTTTATTAATTAAAGTTGGTTTTTTGTGTAAAACTATACCCACTTAAAAAAAAAATTCAAATATGACTAGAAATGTTTAGGTTATGTTTTACCATTACATTGTATGATTTTTTTAAAAAAATATTTAGGTTAGTTGCATATGATTTGCAACAGAAAAAGTTATTAATTAAAGTGTTTTGTGTAAATCCTAAACCACTTACAAAAAAAAAATTAAAATTATGACTTGAGAAATTATTAGGTTATGTTTACATTACATTGTATGATTTTTTAAAAAATAATATTTAAGGTAGTTTGCATATGGTTGCAACAGAAACGTTATTAATTAAAGTGGTTTTTGTGTAAAACTATACCCTTTAAAAAAAATAAATTCAAATTATGACTTAGAAATTGTATAGGTTATGTTACATTACATTGTATGATTTTTTAAAAATTATATTTAAGGTTAGTTGCAAAATCTTTTCACAATAAATCGTTATTAACAAAGTGGGGTTAGTGTACATTATTACCCTCTAAAAAAAAAAAATTAAAATTATGACTTAGAAATTGTTAGGTTATGTTTATATTACATTAAATGATTTTTTAAAAATAATATTTAAGGTTAGTTGCATATGGTTGCAACAGAAAACGTTATTATCAAAGTGGTTTTTGTGTAATCCTATACCACTAAAAAAAAAATTAAAATTATGACTTAGAAATTGTTAGGTTATGTTTACATTACATTGTATGATTTTTTAAAAATAATATTTAAGGTTAGTTGCATATGGTTGCACCAGAAAACGTTATTATTAAAGTGGTTTTTGTGTAAAACTATACCCTTTAAAAAAAAAATAAATTCAAATTATGACTTAGAAATTGTTAGGTTATGTTTACATTACATTGTATGATTTTTTAAAAATAATATTTAAGGTTAGTTGCAAAATCTTTTCACAATAAATCGTTATTAAACAAAGTGGGGTTAGTGTACATATTACCCTCTAAAAAAAAAAATTAAAATTATGACTTAGAAATTGTTAGGTTATGTTTACTATACATTGTAATGATTTTTAAAAATAATATTTAAGGTTAGTTGCATATGGTTGCAACAGAAAACGTTATTAATCAAAGTGGTTTTTGTGTAATCCTATACCCACTTAAAAAAAAAAATTAAAATTATGACTTAGAAATTGTTAGGTTATGTTTACATTACATGTATGATTTTTTAAAAATAATATTTAAGGTTAGTTGCATATGTTGCAACAGAAAACGTTATTAATTAAAGTGGTTTTTGTGTAAAACTATACCCTTAAAAAAAAAATTCAAATTATGACTTAGAAATTGTTAGGTTATGTTTACATTACATTGTATGATTTTTTAAAAATAATATTTAAGGTTAGTTGCAAATCTTTTCAACATAAATCGTTATTAAACAAAGTGGGGTTAGTGTACATTATTACCCTCTAAAAAAAAAAATTAAAATTATGACTTAGAAATTGTTAGGTTATGTTTATATTACATTAAATGATTTTTTAAAAATAATATTTAAGGTTAGTTGCATATGGTTGCAACAGAAAAACGTTATTAATCAAAGTGTTTTTTTGTGAAATCCTAAACCCACTTAAAAAAAAATTAAAATTATGACTTAGAAATTATTAGGTTATGTTTACATTACATTGTATGATTTTTAAAATATATTATTGGTTAGTTGCATATGATTGCAACAGAAAACGTTATTAATTAAGTGGTTTTTGTGTAACACTATACCCTTTAAAAAAAAAATTCAAATTATGACTTAGAAATTGTTAGGTTATGTTTACATTACATTGTATGATTTTTTAAAAATTAATATTAAGGTTAGTTGCAAAATCTTTTCACAATAAATCGTTATTAAACAAAGTGGGGTTAGTGTACATTATTACCCTCTAAAAAAAAAAATTAAAATTATGACTTAGAAATTGTTAGGTTATGTTTATATTACATTAAATGATTTTTTAAAAATAATATTTAAGGTTAGTTGCATATGGTTGCAACAGAAAACGTTATTAATCAAAGTGGTTTTTGTGTAATCCTATACCCACTTAAAAAAAAAATTAAAATTATGACTTAGAAATTGTTAGGTTATGTTTACATTACATTGTATGATTTTTAAAAATAATATTTAAGGTTAGTTGCATATGTTGCAACAGAAAACGTTATTAATCAAAGTGGTTTTTGTGTAAAACTATACCCTTAAAAAAAAAAAATTCAAATTATGACTTAGAAATTGTTAGGTTATGTTTACATTACATTGTATGATTTTTTAAAAATAATATTTAAGGTTAGTTGCATATGGTTGCAACAGAAAACGTTATTAATCAAAGTGGTTTTTGTGTAAAACTATACCCTTTAAAAAAATAAATTCAAATTATGACTTAGAAATTGTTAGGTTATGTTTATATTACATTGAATGATTTTTTAAAAATAATATTTAAGGTAGTTGCAATATGTTGCAACAGAAAACGTTATTAATTAAAGTGGTTTTTGTGTAAATCTATACCCCTCTAAAAAAAAAATTAAAATTATGACTTAGAAATTGTTAGGTTATGTTTACATTACATTGTAATGATTTTTTAAAATAATATTAAGGTTAGTTGCATATGGTTGCAACAGAAAACGTTATAATCAAAGTGGGTTTTTGTGTAATCCTATAACCCACTTAAAAAAAAAATTAAAATTATGACTTAGAAATTGTTAGGTTATGTTTACATTACATGGTATGATTTTTTAAAAATAATATTTAAGGTTAGTTGCATATGGTTGCAACAGAAAACGTTATTAATTAAAGTGGGTTTTTGTGTAAAACTATACCCTTTAAAAAAAAAAATTAAAATTATGACTTAGAAATTATTAGGTTATGTTTACATTACATTGTAATGATTGTTTTAGAAATAATATTTAAGGTTAGTTGCATATTGTCTGCAACAGAAAACGTATTCAATTAAATGGTTTTGTTGTGGTAAAATCCTAAATCCCCTTAAAAAAAAAAATTACAAATTATGACTTAGAATTGTAGGTTATGTTATATTACATGTAAATTATTTTAAAATAATATTTAAGGTTAGTCCTGCATATGGTTGTCAACAGGAAAACTTTATGTAATACAAAGTGTTTTTCTTGTGTAAACTATAAAAACCACGTTAAAAAAAAATTAAAATTCATGACTTGAAATTGTTATTTATGTTTACATTACGTTAAATGATTTTTTAAAAATAATATTTAGGTTGTAGTTGCATATTGTTGCACCATAAAACTTATTAATTAAATTGGTTTTTGGGGTGTAAAACTATCCCTTTAAAAAAAAAAAAATTCAAATTATTACTTATAGATGGTTAGTTTATGTTTACATTACATTGTATGATTTTTTAAAAATAATATTTAAGGTTAGTTGCATATGGTTGCAACAGAAAACGTTATTAATCAAAGTGGTTTTTGTGTAATCCTATACCCACTTAAAAAAAAAATTAAATTATGACTTAGAAATTGTTAGGTTATGTTTACATTACATTGTATGATTTTTAAAAATAATATTTTGGTTAGTTGCATATGATTGCAACAGAAAACGTTATTAATTAAAGTGGTTTTTGTGTAAAACTATATACCCTTTAAAAAAAAATAAATTCAAATTATGACTTAGAAATTGTTAGGTTATGTTTACATTACATTGTATGATTTTTTAAAAATAATATTAAGGTTAGTTGCATATGGTTGCACCAGAAAACGTTATTAATTAAAGTGGTTTTTGTGTAAAACTATACCCTTAAAAAAAAAATTCAAATTATGACTTAGAAATTGTTAGGTTATGTTTACATTACATTGTATGATTTTTAAAAATTATATTTAAGGTTAGTTGCAAAATCTTTTCACAATAAATCGTTATTAAACAAAGTGGGGTTAGTGTACATATTACCCTCTAAAAAAAAAATTAAAATTATGACTTAGAAATTGTTAGGTTATGTTTATATTACATTAAATGATTTTTTAAAAATAATATTTAAGGTTAGTTGCATATGGTTGCAACAGAAACGTTATTAATCAAAGTGGTTTTTGTGTAATACTATACCCTTTAAAAAAAAAATTCAAATTATGACTTAGAAATTGTTAGGTTATGTTTACATTACATTGTATGATTTTTTAAAAATAATATTTAAGGTTAGTTGCATATGGTTGCACCAGAAAACGTTATTAATTAAAGTGGTTTTTGTGTAAAACTATACCCTTAAAAAAAATAAATTCAAATTATGACTTAGAAATTGTTAGGTTATGTTTACATTACATTGTATGATTTTTTAAAAATAATATTTAAGGTTAGTTGCAAAATATTTTCAACAAAAATCGTTATTAAACAAAGTGGGTTAGTGTACAAATTATTACCCCTAAAAAAAAAAAAAATAAAATTATGACTTAGAAATTGTTAGGTTATGTTTACATTACATTGTATGATTTTTTAAAAAATAATATTTAAGGTTAGTTGCATATGGTTGCAACAGAAAACGTTATTAATCAAAGTGGTTTTTGTGTAACTATACCCTTTTAAAAAAAAAATTAAAATTATGACTTAGAAATTGTTAGGTTATGTTTACATTACATTGTATGATTTTTTAAAAAATATATTTAAGGTTAGTTGCATATGGTTGCACACAGAACGTTATTAATTAAAGTGTTTTTTTGTGTAAAACTATACCCTTTAAAAAAAATAAATTCAAATTATGACTTAGAAATTGTTAGGTTATGTTTACATTACATGGTATGATTTTTTAAAATTATATTTAAGGTTAGTTGCAAATATTTTCACAATAATCGTTATTAAACAAAGTGGGGTTAGTGTACATTATTACCCTCTAAAAAAAAAAAATTAAAATTATGACTTAGAAATTGTTAGGTTATGTTTACATTACATTAAATGATTTTTAAAAATAATATTTAAGGTTAGTTGCATATGGTTGCAACAGAAAACGTTATTAATCAAGTGGTTTTTGTGTAAAACTATACCCTTTAAAAAAAAAAAATTCAAATTATGACTTAGAAATTGTTAGGTTATGTTTACATTACATTGTATGATTTTTTAAAAATAATATTTAAGGTTAGTTGCATATGGTTGCACAGAAAACGTTATTAATTAAAGTGGTTTTTGTGTAAAACTATACCCTTTAAAAAAATAAATTCAAATTATGACTTAGAAATTGTTAGGTTATGTTTACATTACATTGTATGATTTTTTAAAATAATATTTAAGGTTAGTTGCATATGGTTGCAACAGAAAACGTTATTAATTAAAGTGGTTTTTGTGTAAAACTATACCCTTTAAAAAAAATAATTCAAATTATGACTTAGAAATTGTTAGGTTATGTTTACATTACATTGTATGATTTTTTAAAAATAATATTTAAGGTTAGTTGCAAAATATTTTCACAGAAATCGTTATTAAACAAAGTGGGTTTAGTGTACATATTACCCCTCTAAAAAAAAAAATTAAAATTATGACTTAGAAATTGTTAGGTTATGTTTACATTACATTATGATTTTTTAAAATAATATTTAAGGTTAGTTGCATATGGTTGCAACAGAAACGTTATTAATCAAAGTGGTTTTTGTGTATCCTATACCCACTTAAAAAAAAATAAATTATGACTTAGAAATTGTTAGGTTATGTTTACATTACATTGTATGATTTTTAAAAATAATATTTAAGGTTAGTTGCATATGGTTGCAACAGAAAACGTTATTAATCAAAGTGGTTTTTGTGTAAACTATACCCTTAAAAAAAATAAATTCAAATTATGACTTAGAAATTGTTAGGTTATGTTTACATTACATTATA
>NW_021014704.1:0-20440 GCF_003676215.2 Rhopalosiphum maidis
TAACATAACCTAACAATTTCTAAGTCATAATTTTAATTTTTTTTTTTAGAGGGTAATAATGTACACAAAAACCACTTTGATTAATAACGTTTTTGTGCAACCATATGCAACTAACCTTAAATATTATTTTTAAAAAATCATACAATGTAATGTAAACATAACCTAACAATTTCTAAGTCATAATTTTAATTTTTTTTTTAAGTGGGTATAGGATTACACAAAAACCACTTTGATTAATAACGTTTTCTGTTGCAACCATATGCAACTAACCTTAAATATTATTTTTAAAAAATCATACAATGTAATGTAAACATAACCTAACAATTTCTAAGTCATAATTTTAATTTTTTTTTTTAAAGGGTAAGAATTACACAAAAACCACTTTGTTAATAACGTTTTTTGTGCAAACATATGCAACTAACCTTAAATATATTTTTAAAAAATCATACAATGTAATGTAAACATAACCTAACAATTTCTAAGTCATAATTTTAATTTTTTTTTTTTAAAGGGTATAGTTTTACACAAAAACCACTTTAATTAATAACGTTTTCTGTTGCAACCATATGCAACTAACCTTAAATATTATTTTTAAAAAATCATACAATGTAATGTAAACATAACCTAACAATTTCTAAGTCATAATTTTAATTTTTTTTTTTAGAGGGTAATAATGTACACAAACCCCACTTTGTTTAATAACGATTTCTTGTGCAAAGATTTGCAACTAACCTTAAATATATTTTTAAAAAATCATACAATGTAATGTAAACATAACCTAACAATTTCTAAGTCATAATTTTAATTTTTTTTTTTTAAAGGGTATAGTTTTACACAAAAACCACTTTAATTAATAACGTTTTCTGTTGCAACATATGCAACTAACCTTAATATTATTTTTAAAAAATCATACAATGTAATGTAAACATAACCTAACAATTTCTAAGTCATAATTTTAATTTTTTTTTTAAGTGGTTAGTTTACACAAAAACCACTTTGATTAATAACGTTTTCTGTTGCAACCATATGCAACTAACCTTAAATATTATTTTTAAAAAATCATACAATGTAATGTAAACATAACCTAACAATTTCTAAGTCATAATTTTAATTTTTTTTTTTAAAAGGGTATAGTTTTACACAAACCACTTTAATTAATAACGTTTTCTGTTGCAACAATATGCAACTAACCTTAAATATTATTTTTAAAAAATCATACAATGTAATGTAAACATAACCTAACAATTTCTAAGTCATAATTTTAATTTTTTTTTTTTAGAGGGTATAATGTACACAAACCCCACTTTGATTAATAACGTTTTCTTGTGCAAAGATATGCAACTAACCTTAAATATTATTTTTAAAAAATCATACAATGTAATGTAAACATAACCTAACAATTTCTAAGTCATAATTTTAATTTTTTTTTTTAGTGGGTATAGGATTACACAAAAACCACTTTGATTAATAACGTTTTCTGTTGCAACCATATGCAACTAACCTTAAATATTATTTTTAAAAAATCATACAATGTAATGTAAACATAACCTAACAATTTCTAAGTCATAATTTTAATTTTTTTTTTTAAAGGGTAATAATTACACAAACCCCACTTTGTTAATAACGTTTTTTGTGCAAAGATATGCAACTAACCTTAAATATTATTTTTAAAAAATCATACAATGTAATGTAAACATAACCTAACAATTTCTAAGTCATAATTTGAATTTTTTTTTTTTAAAGGGTATAGTTTTACACAAAAACCACTTTAATTAATAACGTTTTCTGTTGCAACCATATGCAACTAACCTTAAATATTATTTTTAAAAAATCATACAATGTAATGTAAACATAACCTAACAATTTCTAAGTCATAATTTTAATTTTTTTTTTTAGTGGGTATAGTTTTACACAAAAACCACTTTGATTAATAACGTTTTCTGTTGCAACCATATGCAACTAACCTTAAATATTATTTTTAAAAAATCATACAATGTAATGTAAAACATAACCTAACAATTTCTAAGTCATAATTTTAATTTTTTTTTAAGTGGGTATAGGATTACACAAAAACCACTTTAATTAATAACGTTTTCTGTTGCAACCATATGCAACTAACCTTAAATATTATTTTTAAAAAATCATACAATGTAATGTAAACATAACCTAACAATTTCTAAGTCATAATTTTAATTTTTTTTTTAAGTGGGTTTAGGATTACACAAAAACCACTTTGATTAATAACGTTTTCTGTTGCAACCATATGCAACTAACCTTAAATATTATTTTTAAAAAATCATACAATGTAATGTAAACATAACCTAACAATTTCTAAGTCATAATTTTAATTTTTTTTTTTAGAGGGTAATAATGTACACAAACCCCACTTTGATTAATAACGATTTTTGTGCAAAGATTTGCAACTAACCTTAAATATTATTTTTAAAAAATCATACAATGTAATGTAAACATAACCTAACAATTTCTAAGTCATAATTTGAATTTTTTTTTTTAAAGGGTATAGTTTTACACAAAAACCACTTTAATTAATAACGTTTTCTGTTGCAACCATATGCAACTAACCTTAAATATTATTTTTAAAAAATCATACAATGTAATGTAAACATAACCTAACAATTTCTAAGTCATAATTTTAATTTTTTTTTTTAAAGGGTATAGTTTTACACAAAAACCACTTTAATTAATAACGTTTTCTGTTGCAACCATATGCAACTAACCTTAAATATTATTTTTAAAAATCATACAATGTAATGTAAACATAACCTAACAATTTCTAAGTCATAATTTTAATTTTTTTTTTAGTGGGTATAGTTTTACACAAAAACCACTTTGATTAATAACGTTTTCTGTTGCAACCATATGCAACTAACCTTAAATATTATTTTTAAAAAATCATACAATGTAATGTAAACATAACCTAACAATTTCTAAGTCATAATTTTAATTTTTTTTTTTAAGTGGGTATAGTTTTACACAAAAACCACTTTAATTAATAACGTTTTCTGTTGCAACAATATGCAACTAACCTTAAATATTATTTTTAAAAAATCATACAATGTAATGTAAACATAACCTAACAATTTCTAAGTCATAATTTTAATTTTTTTTTTAAGTGGGTATAGGATTACACAAAAACCACTTTGATTAATAACGTTTTCTGTTGCAACCATATGCAACTAACCTTAAATATTATTTTTAAAAAATCATACAATGTAATGTAAACATAACCTAACAATTTCTAAGTCATAATTTTAATTTTTTTTTTTTAGAGGGTATAATGTACACAAAACCCCACTTTGATTAATAACGTTTTCTTGTGCAACATATGCAACTAACCTTAAATATTATTTTTAAAAAATCATACAATGTAATGTAAACATAACCTAACAATTTCTAAGTCATAATTTGAATTTTTTTTTTTAAAGGGTATAGTTTTACACAAAAACCACTTTAATTAATAACGTTTTCTGTTGCAACCATATGCAACTAACCTTAAATATTATTTTTAAAAAATCATACAATGTAATGTAAACATAACCTAACAATTTCTAAGTCATAATTTTAATTTTTTTTTTTAAAGGGTATAGTTTTACACAAAAACCACTTTAATTAATAACGTTTTCTGTTGCAACCATATGCAACTAACCTTAATATTATTTTTAAAAAATCATACAATGTAATGTAAACATAACCTAACAATTTCTAAGTCATAATTTTAATTTTTTTTTTAAAGTGGGTATAGGATTACACAAAAACCACTTTGATTAATAACGTTTTCTGTTGCAACCATATGCAACTAACCTTAAATATTATTTTTAAAAAATCATACAATGTAATGTAAACATAACCTAACAATTTCTAAGTCATAATTTGAATTTTTTTTTTTAAAGGGTATAGTTTTACACAAAAACCACTTTAATTAATAACGTTTTCTGTTGCAACCATATGCAACTAACCTTAAATATTATTTTTAAAAAATCATACAATGTAATGTAAACATAACCTAACAATTTCTAAGTCATAATTTTAATTTTTTTTTTTTAGAGGGTATAATGTACACAAACCCCACTTTGATTAATAACGTTTTCTTGTGCAAAGATATGCAACTAACCTTAAATATAATTTTTAAAAAATCATACAATGTAATGTAAACATAACCTAACAATTTCTAAGTCATAATTTTAATTTTTTTTTTAAGTGGGTATAGGATTACACAAAACCACTTTGATTAATAACGTTTTCTGTTGCAACCATATGCAACTAACCTTAAATATTATTTTTAAAAAATCATACAATGTAATGTAAACATAACCTAACAATTTCTAAGTCATAATTTTAATTTTTTTTTTTTAAAGGGTATAGTTTTACACAAAAACCACTTTAATTAATAACGTTTTCTGTTGCAACCATATGCAACTAACCTTAAATATTATTTTTAAAAAATCATACAATGTAATGTAAACATAACCTAACAATTTCTAAGTCATAATTTTAATTTTTTTTTTAAGTGGGTATAGGATTACACAAAAACCACTTTGATTAATAACGTTTTCTGTTGCAACCATATGCAACTAACCTTAAATATTATTTTTAAAAAATCATACAATGTAATGTAAACATAACCTAACAATTTCTAAGTCATAATTTTAATTTTTTTTTTTTAGAGGGTAATAATGTACACAAAAACCCCACTTTGATTAATAACGATTTTTGTTGCAAAGATTTGCAACTAACCTTAAATATTATTTTTAAAAAATCATACAATGTAATGTAAACATAACCTAACAATTTCTAAGTCATAATTTGAATTTTTTTTTTTAAAGGGTATAGTTTTACAAAAACCACTTTATTAATAACGTTTTCTGTTGCAACCATATGCAACTAACCTTAAATATTATTTTTAAAAAATCATACAATGTAATGTAAACATAACCTAACAATTTCTAAGTCATAATTTTAATTTTTTTTTTTTAAAGGGTATAGTTTTACACAAAACCACTTTAATTAATAACGTTTTCTGTTGCAACCATATGCAACTAACCTTAAATATTATTTTTAAAAAATCATACAATGTAATGTAAACATAACCTAACAATTTCTAAGTCATAATTTTAATTTTTTTTTTAGTGGGTATAGGTTTTACACAAAAACCACTTTGATTAATAACGTTTTCTGTTGCAACCATATGCAACTAACCTTAATATTATTTTTAAAAAATCATACAATGTAATGTAAACATAACCTAACAATTTCTAAGTCATAATTTTAATTTTTTTTTTAAGTGGGTATAGTTTTACACAAAAACCACTTTGATTAATAACGTTTTCTGTTGCAACCATATGCAACTAACCTTAAATATTATTTTTAAAAAATCATACAATGTAATGTAAACATAACCTAACAATTTCTAAGTCATAATTTGAATTTTTTTTTTTTAAAGGGTATAGTTTTACACAAAAACCACTTTAATTAATAACGTTTTCTGTTGCAACCATATGCAACTAACCTTAAATATTATTTTTAAAAAATCATACAATGTAATGTAAACATAACCTAACAATTTCTAAGTCATAATTTTAATTTTTTTTTTTTAGAGGGTATAATTTACACAAACCCCACTTTGATTAATAACGTTTTCTTGTGCAAAATATTGCAACTAACCTTAAATATTATTTTTAAAAAATCATACAATGTAATGTAAACATAACCTAACAATTTCTAAGTCATAATTTTAATTTTTTTTTTAAGTGGGTATAGGATTACACAAAAACCACTTTGATTAATAACGTTTTCTGTTGCAACCATATGCAACTAACCTTAAATATTATTTTTAAAAAATCATACAATGTAATGTAAACATAACCTAACAATTTCTAAGTCATAATTTTAATTTTTTTTTTTAAAGGGTATAGTTTTACACAAAAACCACTTTAATTAATAACGTTTTCTGTGCAACCATATGCAACTAACCTTAAATATTATTTTTAAAAAATCATACAATGTAATGTAAACATAACCTAACAATTTCTAAGTCATAATTTTAATTTTTTTTTAAGTGGGTATAGGATTACACAAAAACCACTTTGATTAATAACGTTTTCTGTTGCAACCATATGCAACTAACCTTAAATATTATTTTTAAAAAATCATACAATGTAATGTAAACATAACCTAACAATTTCTAAGTCATAATTTTAATTTTTTTTTTTAGAGGGTAATAATGTACACAAAACCCACTTTGATTAATAACGTTTTCTTGTGCAAAGATTTGCAACTAACCTTAAATATTATTTTTAAAAAATCATACAATGTAATGTAAACATAACCTAACAATTTCTAAGTCATAATTTGAATTTTTTTTTTTAAAGGGTATAGTTTTACACAAAAACCACTTTAATTAATAACGTTTTCTGTTGCAACCATATGCAACTAACCTTAAATATTATTTTTAAAAAATCATACAATGTAATGTAAACATAACCTAACAATTTCTAAGTCATAATTTTAATTTTTTTTTTTTAAAGGGTATAGTTTTACACAAAAACCACTTTAATTAATAACGTTTTCTGTTGCAACCATATGCAACTAACCTTAAATATTATTTTTAAAAAATCATACAATGTAATGTAAACATAACCTAACAATTTCTAAGTCATAATTTTAATTTTTTTTTTTTAGAGGGTATAATTTACACAAACCCCACTTTGTTTAATAACGTTTTCTGTGCAAAGATATGCAACTAACCTTAAATATTATTTTTAAAAAATCATACAATGTAATGTAAACATAACCTAACAATTTCTAAGTCATAATTTTAATTTTTTTTTTTTAGAGGGTATAATTTACACAAAACCCACTTTGATTAATAACGTTTTCTTGTGCAAAGATATGCAACTAACCTTAAATATTATTTTTAAAAAATCATACAATGTAATGTAAACATAACCTAACAATTTCTAAGTCATAATTTGAATTTTTTTTTTTAAAGGGTATAGTTTTACACAAAAACCACTTTAATTAATAACGTTTTCTGTTGCAACATATGCAACTAACCTTAAATATTATTTTTAAAAAATCATACAATGTAATGTAAACATAACCTAACAATTTCTAAGTCATAATTTTAATTTTTTTTTTTTAAGGGTATAGTTTTACACAAAAACCACTTTAATTAATAACGTTTTCTGTTGCAACCATATGCAACTAACCTTAAATATTATTTTTAAAAATCATACAATGTAATGTAAACATAACCTAACAATTTCTAAGTCATAATTTTAATTTTTTTTTTAAGTGGGTATAGGATTACACAAAAACCACTTTGATTAATAACGTTTTCTGTTGCAACCATATGCAACTAACCTTAAATATTATTTTTAAAAAATCATACAATGTAATGTAAACATAACCTAACAATTTCTAAGTCATAATTTTAATTTTTTTTTTTAGAGGGTAATAATGTACACAACCCCACTTTGTTTAATAACGTTTTCTTGTGCAAAGATTTTGCAACTAACCTTAAATATTATTTTTAAAAAATCATACAATGTAATGTAAACATAACCTAACAATTTCTAAGTCATAATTTGAATTTTTTTTTTTTAAAGGGTATAGTTTTACACAAAAACCACTTTAATTAATAACGTTTTCTGTTGCAATCATATGCAACTAACCTTAATATTATTTTTAAAAAATCATACAATGTAATGTAAACATAACCTAACAATTTCTAAGTCATAATTTTAATTTTTTTTTTAAGTGGGTATAGGATTACACAAAAACCACTTTGATTAATAACGTTTTCTGTTGCAACCATATGCAACTAACCTTAAATATTATTTTTAAAAAATCATACAATGTAATGTAAACATAACCTAACAATTTCTAAGTCATAATTTGAATTTTTTTTTTTTAAAGGGTATAGTTTTACACAAAAACCACTTTAATTAATAACGTTTTCTGTTGCAACCATATGCAACTAACCTTAAATATTATTTTTAAAAAATCATACAATGTAATGTAAACATAACCTAACAATTTCTAAGTCATAATTTTAATTTTTTTTTTTTAGAGGGTATAATTTACACAAAAACCACTTTGTTTAATAACGTTTTCTTGTGCAAAGATATGCAACTAACCTTAAATATTATTTTTAAAAAATCATACAATGTAATGTAAACATAACCTAACAATTTCTAAGTCATAATTTAATTTTTTTTTTAAGTGGGTTTAGGATTACACAAAAACCACTTTGATTAATAACGTTTTCTGTTGCAACCATATGCAACTAACCTTAAATATTATTTTTAAAAAATCATACAATGTAATGTAAACATAACCTAACAATTTCTAAGTCATAATTTGAATTTTTTTTTTTAAAGGGTATAGTTTTACACAAAAACCACTTTAATTAATAACGTTTTCTGGTGCAACAATATGCAACTAACCTTAAATATTATTTTAAAAAAATCATTTAATGTAATGTAAACATAAACTAACAATTTCTAAGTCATAATTTTAATTTTTTTTTTAAGTGGGTATAGGATTACACAAAAACCACTTTGATTAACAACGTTTTCTGTTGCAACCATATGCAACTAACCTTAAATATTATTTTTAAAAAATCATACAATGTAATGTAAACATAACCTAACAATTTCTAAGTCATAATTTTAATTTTTTTTTTTTAGAGGGTAATAATGTACACTAACCCCACTTTGCTTAATAACGATTTATTGTGCAAAGATTTTGCAACTAACCTTAAATATTATTTTTACAAAATCATACAATGTAATGTTAACATAACCTTACAATTTTTAAGTCATAATTTGAATTTATTTTTTTTAAAGGGTATAGTTTTACACAAAAACCACTTTAATTAATAACGTTTTCTGTTGCAACCATATGCAACTAACCTTAAATATTATTTTTAAAAAATCATACAATGTAATGTAAACATAACCTAACAATTTCTAAGTCATAATTTTAATTTTTTTTTTAAGTGGGTATAGTTTACACAAAAACCACTTTGATTAATAACGTTTTCTGTTGCAACCATATGCAACTAACCTTAAATATTATTTTTAAAAAATCATACAATGTAATGTAAACATAACCTAACAATTTCTAAGTCATAATTTTAATTTTTTTTTTTAGAGGGTATATGTACACAAACCCCACTTTGTTAATAACGTTTTCTTGTGCAAAGATTTGCAACTAACCTTAAATATTATTTTTAAAAAATCATACAATGTAATGTAAACATAACCTAACAATTTCTAAGTCATAATTTTAATTTTTTTTTTAGTGGGTATAGTTTTACACAAAAACCACTTTGATTAATAACGTTTTCTGTTGCAACCATATGCAACTAACCTTAAATATTATTTTTAAAAAATCATACAATGTAATGTAAACATAACCTAACAATTTCTAAGTCATAATTTTAATTTTTTTTTTAAGTGGGTATAGGATTACACAAAAACCACTTTAATTAATAACGTTTTCTGTTGCAACATATGCAACTAACCTTAAATATTATTTTTAAAAAATCATACAATGTAATGTAAACATAACCTAACAATTTCTAAGTCATAATTTTAATTTTTTTTTTAAGTGGGTATAGGATTACACAAAAACCACTTTGATTAATAACGTTTTCTGTTGCAACCATATGCAACTAACCTTAAATATTATTTTTAAAAATCATACAATGTAATGTAAACATAACCTAACAATTTCTAAGTCATAATTTTAATTTTTTTTTTTTAGAGGGTAATAATGTTACACAAAAACCACTTTGATTAATAACGTTTTTGTGCAAAGATATGCAACTAACCTTAAATATTATTTTTAAAAAATCATACAATGTAATGTAAACATAACCTAACAATTTCTAAGTCATAATTTTAATTTTTTTTTTTAAAGGGTATAGTTTTACACAAAAACCACTTTAATTAATAACGTTTTCTGTTGCAACCATATGCAACTAACCTTAATATTATTTTTAAAAAATCATACAATGTAATGTAAACATAACCTAACAATTTCTAAGTCATAATTTTAATTTTTTTTTTTTAGAGGGTAATAATTACACAAAAACCACTTTGTTTAATAACGTTTTCTGTTGCAAAGATATGCAACTAACCTTAAATATTATTTTTAAAAAATCATACAATGTAATGTAAACATAACCTAACAATTTCTAAGTCATAATTTGAATTTTTTTTTTTTAAGGGTATAGTTTTACACAAAAACCACTTTAATTAATAACGTTTTCTGTTGCAACCATATGCAACTAACCTTAAATATTATTTTTAAAAAATCATACAATGTAATGTAAACATAACCTAACAATTTCTAAGTCATAATTTTAATTTTTTTTTTTAAGTGGGTATAGGATTACACAAAAACCACTTTGATTAATAACGTTTTCTGTTGCAACCATATGCAACTAACCTTAAATATTATTTTTAAAAAATCATACAATGTAATGTAAACATAACCTAACAATTTCTAAGTCATAATTTTAATTTTTTTTTTTTAAGGGTATAGTTTTACACAAAAACCACTTTAATTAATAACGTTTTCTGTTGCAACAATATGCAACTAACCTTAAATATTATTTTTAAAAAATCATACAATGTAATGTAAACATAACCTAACAATTTCTAAGTCATAATTTTAATTTTTTTTTTTTTAAGGGTATAATTTACACAAAAACCACTTTGATTAATAACGTTTTTGTAAACATATGCAACTAACCTTAAATATATTTTTAAAAAATCATACAATGTAATGTAAACATAACCTAACAATTTCTAAGTCATAATTTTAATTTTTTTTTTTAGAGGGTTAATGTACACAAAAACCACTTTGATTAATAACGTTTTCTTGTGCAAAGATATGCAACTAACCTTAAATATTATTTTTAAAAAATCATACAATGTAATGTAAACATAACCTAACAATTTCTAAGTCATAATTTGAATTTTTTTTTTTAAAGGGTATAGTTTTACACAAAAACCACTTTAATTAATAACGTTTTCTGTTGCAACCATATGCAACTAACCTTAAATATTATTTTTAAAAAATCATACAATGTAATGTAAACATAACCTAACAATTTCTAAGTCATAATTTTAATTTTTTTTTTTTAAAGGGTATAGTTTACACAAAAACCACTTTAATTAATAACGTTTTCTGTTGCAACCATATGCAACTAACCTTAAATATTATTTTTAAAAAATCATACAATGTAATGTAAACATAACCTAACAATTTCTAAGTCATAATTTTAATTTTTTTTTTAAGTGGGTATAGGATTACACAAAAACCACTTTGATTAATAACGTTTTCTGTTGCAACCATATGCAACTAACCTTAAATATTATTTTTAAAAAATCATTAATGTAATGTAAACATAACCTAACAATTTCTAAGTCATAATTTTAATTTTTTTTTTTTAGAGGGTAATAATGTACACAAACCCCACTTTGTTTAATAACGATTTATTGTGCAAAATTTGCAACTAACCTTAAATATAATTTTTAAAAAATCATACAATGTAATGTAAACATAACCTAACAATTTCTAAGTCATAATTTTAATTTTTTTTTTTTTAAAGGGTATAGTTTTACACAAAAACCACTTTAATTAATAACGTTTTCTGTTGCAACCATATGCAACTAACCTTAAATATTATTTTTAAAAAATCATACAATGTAATGTAAACATAACCTAACAATTTCTAAGTCATAATTTTAATTTTTTTTTTAGTGGGTATAGTTTTTCACAAAAACCACTTTGATTAATAACGTTTTCTGTTGCAACCATATGCAACTAACCTTAAATATTATTTTTAAAAAATCATACAATGTAATGTAAACATAACCTAACAATTTCTAAGTCATAATTTTAATTTTTTTTTTTAAAGGGTATAGTTTTACACAAAAACCACTTTAATTAATAACGTTTTCTGTTGCAACCATATGCAACTAACCTTAAATATTATTTTTAAAAAATCATACAATGTAATGTAAACATAACCTAACAATTTCTAAGTCATAATTTGAATTTTTTTTTTTTAAATGGTATAGTTTTACACAAAAACCACTTTAATTAATAACGTTTTCTGTTGCAACCATATGCAACTAACCTTAAATATTATTTTTAAAAAATCATACAATGTAATGTAAACATAACCTAACAATTTCTAAGTCATAATTTTAATTTTTTTTTTAGTGGGTATAGGTTTTCACAAAAACACTTTGATTAATAACGTTTTCTGTTGCAACCATATGCAACTAACCTTAAATATTATTTTTAAAAAATCATTAATGTAATGTAAACATAACCTAACAATTTCTAAGTCATAATTTTAATTTTTTTTTAAGTGGGTATAGGATTACACAAAAACCACTTTGATTAATAACGTTTTCTGTTGCAACCATATGCAACTAACCTTAAATATTATTTTTTTAAAAATCATACAATGTAATGTAAACATAACCTAACAATTTCTAAGTCATAATTTGAATTTTTTTTTTTTAAAGGGTATAGTTTTACACAAAAACCACTTTATTTAATAACGTTTTCTGTTGCAACCATATGCAACTAACCTTAAATATTATTTTTAAAAAATCATACAATGTAATGTAAACATAACCTAACAATTTCTAAGTCATAATTTTAATTTTTTTTTTTAAGTGGGTATAGGATTACACAAAAACCACTTTGATTAATAACGTTTTCTGTTGCAACCATATGCAACTAACCTTAAATATTATTTTTAAAAAATCATACAATGTAATGTAAACATAACCTAACAATTTCTAAGTCATAATTTTAATTTTTTTTTTTTAGAGGGTAATAATGTACACAAACCCACTTTGTTAATAACGATTTATTGTGAAAGATTTTGCAACTAACCTTAAATATTATTTTTAAAAAATCATACAATGTAATGTAAACATAACCTAACAATTTCTAAGTCATAATTTTAATTTTTTTTTTTTAAGTGGGTATAGTTTTACACAAAAACCACTTTAATTAATAACGTTTTCTGTTGCAACCATATGCAACTAACCTTAAATATTATTTTTAAAAAATCATACAATGTAATGTAAACATAACCTAACAATTTCTAAGTCATAATTTTAATTTTTTTTTAGTGGGTATAGGATTACACAAAAACCACTTTGATTAATAACGTTTTCTGTTGCAACCATATGCAACTAACCTTAAATATTATTTTTAAAAATCATACAATGTAATGTAAACATAACCTAACAATTTCTAAGTCATAATTTTAATTTTTTTTTTTTAGAGGGTATAATGTACACAACCCACTTTGATTAATAACGTTTTCTTGTGCAACATATGCAACTAACCTTAAATATTATTTTTAAAAAATCATACAATGTAATGTAAACATAACCTAACAATTTCTAAGTCATAATTTGAATTTTTTTTTTTTTAAAGGGTATAGTTTTACACAAAACCACTTTAATTAATAACGTTTTCTGTTGCAACATATGCAACTAACCTTAAATATTATTTTTAAAAAATCATACAATGTAATGTAAACATAACCTAACAATTTCTAAGTCATAATTTTAATTTTTTTTTTAAGTGGGTATAGGATTACACAAAAACCACTTTGATTAATAACGTTTTCTGTTGCAACCATATGCAACTAACCTTAAATATTATTTTTAAAAATCATACAATGTAATGTAAACATAACCTAACAATTTCTAAGTCATATTTTAATTTTTTTTTTTTAGAGGGTAATAATGTACACAAACCCCACTTTGTTTAATAACGTTTTCTTTTGCAAAGATTTGCAACTAACCTTAAATATATTTTTTAAAAATCATACAATGTAATGTAAACATAACCTAACAATTTCTAAGTCATAATTTTAATTTTTTTTTTAGTGGGTATAGTTTTCACAAAAAAACACTTTGATTAATAACGTTTTCTGTTGCAACCATATGCAACTAACCTTAAATATTATTTTTAAAAATCATACAATGTAATGTAAACATAACCTAACAATTTCTAAGTCATAATTTTATTTTTTTTTTTTAAAGGGTATAGGATTACACAAAAACCACTTTAATTAATAACGTTTTCTGTTGCAACCATATGCAACTAACCTTAAATATTATTTTTAAAAAATCATACAATGTAATGTAAACATAACCTAACAATTTCTAAGTCATAATTTTAATTTTTTTTTTTATGGGTATAGTTTACACAAAACCACTTTGATTAATAACGTTTTCTGTTGCAACATATGCAACTAACCTTAAATATTATTTTTAAAAAATCATACAATGTAATGTAAACATAACCTAACAATTTCTAAGTCATAATTTTAATTTTTTTTTTTTAGAGGGGTATAATGTACACAAACCCTTTGATTTATAACGTTTTCTTGTGCAAAGATATGCAACTAACCTTAAATATTATTTTTAAAAAATCATACAATGTAATGTAAACATAACCTAACAATTTCTAAGTCATAATTTTAATTTTTTTTTTTTAAAGGGTATAGTTTTACACAAAACCACTTTAATTAATAACGTTTTCTGTTGCAACCATATGCAACTAACCTTAAATATTATTTTTAAAAAATCATACAATGTAATGTAAACATAACCTAACAATTTCTAAGTCATAATTTTAATTTTTTTTTTAAGTGGGTATAGGATTACACAAAACCACTTTGATTAATAACGTTTTCTGTTGCAACCATATGCAACTAACCTTAAATATTATTTTTAAAAAATCATACAATGTAATGTAAACATAACCTAACAATTTCTAAGTCATAATTTTAATTTTTTTTTTAGAGGGTAATAATGTACACTAACCCACACTTTGTTTAATAACGATTTCTTGTGAAAAGATTTGCAACTAACCTTAAATATAATTTTTAAAAAATCATACAATGTAATGTAAACATAACCTAACAATTTCTAAGTCATAATTTGAATTTTTTTTTTTTAAAGGGTATAGTTTTACACAAAAACCACTTTAATTAATAACGTTTTCTGTTGCAATCATATGCAACTAACCTTAATATATTATTTTTAAAAAATCATACAATGTAATGTAAACATAACCTAACAATTTCTAAGTCATAATTTTAATTTTTTTTTTAAGTGGGTATAGGATTACACAAAAACCACTTTGATTAATAACGTTTTCTGTTGCAACATATGCAACTAACCTTAAATATTATTTTAAAAAATCATACAATGTAATGTAAACATAACCTAACAATTTCTAAGTCATAATTTTAATTTTTTTTTTTAAAGGGTATAGTTTTACACAAAACCACTTTAATTAATAACGTTTTCTGTTGCAACCATATGCAACTAACCTTAAATATTATTTTTAAAAATCATACAATGTAATGTAAACATAACCTAACAATTTCTAAGTCATAATTTTAATTTTTTTTTTTTGAGGGTATATGTACACAAAACCCACTTTGATTAATAACGTTTTCTTTGCAAAGATATGCAACTAACCTTAAATATATTTTTAAAAAATCATACAATGTAATGTAAACATAACCTAACAATTTCTAAGTCATAATTTTAATTTTTTTTTTAGTGGGTATAGGATTACACAAAAACCACTTTGATTAATAACGTTTTCTGTTGCAACCATATGCAACTAACCTTAAATATTATTTTAAAAAATCATACAATGTAATGTAAACATAACCTAACAATTTCTAAGTCATAATTTGAATTTTTTTTTTTAAGGGTATAGTTTACACAAAAACCACTTTAATTAATAACGTTTTCTGTTGCAACATATGCAACTAACCTTAATATTATTTTAAAAAATCATACAATGTAATGTAAACATAACCTAACAATTTCTAAGTCATAATTTTAATTTTTTTTTTTAAGTGGGTATAGTTTACACAAAAACCACTTTGATTAATAACGTTTTCTGTTGCAACCATATGCAACTAACCTTAAATATTATTTTTTAAAAATCATACAATGTAATGTAAACATAACCTAACAATTTCTAAGTCATAATTTTAATTTTTTTTTTTTAGAGGGTATAATGTACACAAACCCCACTTTGATTAATAACGTTTTTGTGGCAAAGATATGCAACTAACCTTAAATATTATTTTTAAAAATCATACAATGTAATGTAAACATAACCTAACAATTTCTAAGTCATAATTTGAATTTTTTTTTTTTAAAGGGTATAGTTTTACACAAAAACCACTTTAATTAATAACGTTTTCTGTTGCAACCATATGCAACTAACCTTAAATATATTTTTAAAAAATCATACAATGTAATGTAAACATAACCTAACAATTTCTAAGTCATAATTTTAATTTTTTTTTTTTAAGGGTATAGTTTTACACAAAACCACTTTAATTAATAACGTTTTCTGTTGCAACCATATGCAACTAACCTTAAATATTATTTTTAAAAAATCATACAATGTAATGTAAACATAACCTAACAATTTCTAAGTCATAATTTTAATTTTTTTTTTAAGTGGGTATAGGATTACACAAAACCACTTTGATTAATAACGTTTTCTGTTGCAACCATATGCAACTAACCTTAAATATTATTTTTAAAAAATCATACAATGTAATGTAAACATAACCTAACAATTTCTAAGTCATAATTTTAATTTTTTTTTTAGAGGGTAATAATTACACAAAAACCACTTTGTTTAATAACGTTTTTGTGCAACATTTTGCAACTAACCTTAAATATATTTTTAAAAAATCATACAATGTAATGTAAACATAACCTAACAATTTCTAAGTCATAATTTGAATTTTTTTTTTTTTAAAGGATATTTTACACAAAAACCACTTTAATTAATAACGTTTCTTTGCAACCATATGCAACTAACCTTAAATATTATTTTTAAAAATCATACAATGTAATGTAAACATAACCTAACAATTTCTAAGTCATAATTTTAATTTTTTTTTAGTGGGTATAGGTTTACACAAAAAAACACTTTGATTAATAACGTTTTCTGTTGCAACCATATGCAACTAACCTTAAATATTATTTTTAAAAAATCATACAATGTAATGTAAACATAACCTAACAATTTCTAAGTCATAATTTTAATTTTTTTTTAAAGGGTATAGTTTTACACAAAAACCACTTTAATTAATAACGTTTTCTGTGCAACATATGCAACTAACCTTAATATTATTTTTAAAAAATCATACAATGTAATGTAAACATAACCTAACAATTTCTAAGTCATAATTTTAATTTTTTTTTTTTAAAGGGTATAGTTTTACACAAAAACCACTTTAATTAATAACGTTTTCTGTTGCAACATATGCAACTAACCTTAAATATATTTTTTAAAAAATCATACAATGTAATGTAAACATAACCTAACAATTTCTAAGTCATAATTTTAATTTTTTTTTTAGTGGGTATAGGATTACACAAAAACCACTTTGATTAATAACGTTTTCTGTTGCAACATATGCAACTAACCTTAAATATTATTTTTAAAAAATCATACAATGTAATGTAAACATAACCTAACAATTTCTAAGTCATAATTTGAATTTTTTTTTTTTAAAGGGTATAGTTTTACACAAAAACCACTTTAATTAATAACGTTTTCTGTTGCAACAATATGCAACTAACCTTAAATATTATTTTTAAAAAATCATACAATGTAATGTAAACATAACCTAACAATTTCTAAGTCATAATTTTAATTTTTTTTTTAAGTGGGTATAGTTTTACACAAAACCACTTTGATTAATAACGTTTTCTGTTGCAACCATATGCAACTAACCTTAAATATTATTTTAAAAAATCATACAATGTAATGTAAACATAACCTAACAATTTCTAAGTCATAATTTTAATTTTTTTTTTTAGAGGGTAATAATGTACACAAACCCACTTTGATTAATAACGATTTCTTGTGCAAGATTTGCAACTAACCTTAAATATTATTTTAAAAAATCATACAATGTAATGTAAACATAACCTAACAATTTCTAAGTCATAATTTGAATTTTTTTTTTTTTTAAAGGGTATAGTTTTACACAAAAACCACTTTAATTAATAACGTTTTCTGTTGCAACCATATGCAACTAACCTTAAATATTATTTTTAAAAAATCATACAATGTAATGTAAACATAACCTAACAATTTCTAAGTCATAATTTTAATTTTTTTTTAGTGGGTATAGGTTTACACAAAAACCACTTTGATTAATAACGTTTTCTGTTGCACCATATGCAACTAACCTTAAATATTATTTTTAAAAAATCATACATGTAATGTAAACATAACCTAACAATTTCTAAGTCATAATTTTAATTTTTTTTTTAAAGGGTATAGTTTTACACACAAAACCACTTTAATTAATAACGTTTTCTGTTGCAACCATATGCAACTAACCTTAAATATTATTTTTAAAAAATCATACAATGTAATGTAAACATAACCTAACAATTTCTAAGTCATAATTTGAATTTTTTTTTTTTAAAGGGTATAGTTTTACACAAAAACCACTTTAATTAATAACGTTTTCTGTTGCAACATATGCAACTAACCTTAAATATTATTTTTAAAAATCATACAATGTAATGTAAACATAACCTAACAATTTCTAAGTCATAATTTTAATTTTTTTTTTTAGTGGGTATAGGTTTTCACAAAAACCACTTTGATTAATAACGTTTTCTGTTGCAACCATATGCAACTAACCTTAAATATTATTTTTAAAAAATCATACAATGTAATGTAAACATAACCTAACAATTTCTAAGTCATAATTTTAATTTTTTTTTTTAAGTGGGTATAGGATTACACAAAAACCACTTTGATTAATAACGTTTTCTGTTGCAACCATATGCAACTAACCTTAAATATTATTTTTAAAAAATCATACAATGTAATGTAAACATAACCTAACAATTTCTAAGTCATAATTTTAATTTTTTTTTTTTTAAGGTATAGTTTTACACAAACCACTTTAATTAATAACGTTTTCTGTTGCAACAATATGCAACTAACCTTAAATATTATTTTTAAAAAATCATACAATGTAATGTAAACATAACCTAACAATTTCTAAGTCATAATTTTAATTTTTTTTTTAAGTGGGTATAGGATTACACAAAAACCACTTTGATTAATAACGTTTTCTGTTGCAACCATATGCAACTAACCTTAAATATTATTTTTAAAAAATCATACAATGTAATGTAAACATAACCTAACAATTTCTAAGTCATAATTTTAATTTTTTTTTTTTTAGAGGGTATAATGTACACAAACCCACTTTGATTAATAACGTTTTCTTGTGCAAGATTTTGCAACTAACCTTAAATATTATTTTTAAAAAATCATACAATGTAATGTAAACATAACCTAACAATTTCTAAGTCATAATTTGAATTTTTTTTTTTAAAGGGTATAGTTTTACACAAAAACCACTTTAATTAATAACGTTTTCTGTTGCAACCATATGCAACTAACCTTAAATATTATTTTTAAAAAATCATACAATGTAATGTAAACATAACCTAACAATTTCTAAGTCATAATTTTAATTTTTTTTTTTTAAAGGGTATAGTTTTACACAAAAACCACTTTGATTAATAACGTTTTCTGTTGCAACCATATGCAACTAACCTTAAATATTATTTTTAAAAATCATACAATGTAATGTAAACATAACCTAACAATTTCTAAGTCATAATTTTAATTTTTTTTTTTAAAGGGTATAGTTTTTACACAAAAACCACTTTAATTAATAACGTTTTCTGTTGCAACCATATGCAACTAACCTTAAATATTATTTTTAAAAAATCATACAATGTAATGTAAACATAACCTAACAATTTCTAAGTCATAATTTTAATTTTTTTTTTAGTGGGTATAGTTTTACACAAAACCACTTTGATTAATAACGTTTTCTGTTGCAACCATATGCAACTAACCTTAAATATTATTTTTAAAAAATCATACAATGTAATGTAAACATAACCTAACAATTTCTAAGTCATAATTTTAATTTTTTTTTAAAGGGTATAGTTTTACACAACCACTTTAATTAATAACGTTTTCTGTGTGCAACCATATGCAACTAACCTTAAATATAATTTTTAAAAAATCATACAATGTAATGTAAACATAACCTAACAATTTCTAAGTCATAATTTTAATTTTTTTTTTTTAAAGGGTATAGTTTTACACAAAAACCACTTTAATTAATAACGTTTTCTGTTGCAACCATATGCAACTAACCTTAAATATTATTTTTAAAAATCATACAATGTAATGTAAACATAACCTAACAATTTCTAAGTCATAATTTTAATTTTTTTTTTAGTGGGTATAGGTTCACAAAAAACAC
>NW_021014705.1:0-18089 GCF_003676215.2 Rhopalosiphum maidis
TTGAGGGTTGAATCACCAAAACCCACAAAAAAAAAAAATTCAAATTTAAGACTTCAAAATGGTTTTTCATTGTTTATTTGACATTCTAATAGTTTCTAAAAATAATATTTAAGGTTATTAGCACATCGGTGCACCAGAAATGTTATTAAACTAATTGAGGGTTGAATCACCCAAAACCCACAAAAAAAAAAATTCAAATTTAAGACTTCAAAATGGTTTTTCATTGTTTATTTGACATTCTATAGTTTTTAAAAATAATATTTAAGGTGATTAGCACATTGGTGCACCAGACATCGTTAATAAACGAATAGAATGTTAAATCACTCTACAACAAACTAAAAAAAAAAAATTCAAATTTAAGACTTCAAAATGGTTTTTCATTGTTTATTTGACATTCTATAAGTTTCTAAAAATAATATTTAAGGTTATTAGCACATCGGTGCACCAGAAAATGTTATTAAACTAATTGAGGTTGAATCACCCAAAACCCACAAAAAATCAAAATTCAAATTTAAGACTTCAAAATGGTTTTTCATTGTTTATTTTACATTCTAAGAGTTTTTAAAAATTATATTTAAGGTGATAAGCACATTGGTGCACCGGACATCGTTAATAAACGAATAGAATGTTAAATCACTCTACACAAACTAAAAAAAAAAATTCAAATTTAAGACTTCAAAATGGTTTTTCATTGTTTATTTGACATTCTAATAGTTTCTAAAAAAATATTTAAGGTTATTAACACATCGGTGCACCAGAAAATGTTAATTAAACTAATTGAGGGTTGAATCACCCAAAACCCACAAAAATCAAAATTCAAATTTAAGACTTCAAAATGGTTTTTCATTGTTTATTTGACATTCTAATAGTTTCTAAAAATAATATTTAAGGTTATTAACACATCGGTGCACCAGAAAATGTTATTAACTAATTGAGGGTTGAATCACCCAAACCCACAAAAATCAAAATTCAAATTTAAGACTTCAAAATGGTTTTTCATTGTTTATTTTACATTCTAAGAGTTTTTAAAATATATTTAAGGTGATAAGCACATTGGTGCACCGACATCGTTAATAAACGAATAGAATGTTAAATCACTCTACACACTAAAAAAAAAAATTCAAATTTAAGACTTCAAAATGGTTTTTCATTGTTTATTTGACATTCTAATAGTTTCTAAAAATAATATTTAAGGTTATTTGCACATCGGTGCACCAGAAAATGTTATTAAACTAATTGGGGTTGAATCACCCAAACCCACAAAAAATCAAAATTCAAATTTAAGACTTCAAAATGGTTTTTCATTGTTTATTTTACATTCTAAGAGTTTTAAAAATAATATTTAAGGTGATAAGCACATTGGTGCACCGGACATCGTTAATAAACGAATAGAAGGTTAATCACTCTACACAAACTAAAAAAAAAAAATTCAAATTTAAGACTTCAAAATGGTTTTTCATTGTTTATTTGACATTCTATAAGTTTCTAAAAATAATATTTAAGGTTATTAACACATCGGTGCACCAGAAATGTTATTAAACTAATTGAGGGTTGAATCACCCAAACCCACAAAAAATCAAAATTCAAATTTAAGACTTCAAAATGGTTTTTCATTGTTTATTTGACATTCTAAGTTTTTAAAAATATATTTAAGGTGATAAGCACATTGGTGCACCAGACATCGTTAATAAACGAATAGAAGGTTAAATCACTCTACACAAACTAAAAAAAAAAAAATTCAAATTTAAGACTTCAAAATGGTTTTTCATTGTTTATTTGACATTCTATAGTTTCTAAAAATAATATTTAAGTTATTAACACATCGGTGCACCAAAAATGTTATAAACTAATTGAGGGTTGAATCACCCGAAACCCACAAAAATCAAAATTCAAATTTAAGACTTCAAAATGGTTTTTCATTGTTTATTTGACATTCTAATAGTTTCTAAAAATAATATTTAAGGTTATTAACACATCGGTGCACCAGAAAATGTATTAAACTAATTGAGGGTTGAATCACCCAAAACCCACAAAAATCAAAATTCAAATTTAAGACTTCAAAATGGTTTTTCATTGTTTATTTTACATTCTAAGAGTTTTAAAAATTATATTTAAGGTGATAAGCACATTGGTGCACCGGACATCGTTAATAAACGAATAGAAGGTTAAATCACTCTACACAAACTAAAAAAAAAAAATTCAAATTTAAGACTTCAAAATGGTTTTTCATTGTTTATTTGACATTCTAATAGTTTCTAAAAATAATATTTAAGGTTATTAGCACATCGGTGCACCAGAAAATGTTATTAAACTAATTGAGGGTTGAATCACCCAAAACCACAAAAAAAAAATTCAAATTTAAGACTTCAAAATGGTTTTTCATTGTTTATTTGACATTCTATAAGTTTCTAAAAATAATATTTAAGGTTATTAACACATCGGTGCACCAGAAAATGTTATTAAACTAATTGAGGGTTGAATCACCCAAAACCCACAAAAAAAAAAAAATTCAAATTTAAGACTTCAAAATGGTTTTTCATTGTTTATTTGACATTCTAATAGTTTTTAAAAATAATATTTAAGGTGATTAGCACATTGGTGCACCAGACATCGTTAATAAACGAATAGAAGGTTAAATCACTCTACACAAACTAAAAAAAAAAAATTCAAATTTAAGACTTCAAAATGGTTTTTCATTGTTTATTTGACATTCTAAAGTTTCTAAAAATAATATTTAAGGTTATAACACATCGGTGCACCAGAAAATGTTATTAAACTAATTGAGGGTTGAATCACCCGAAACCCACAAAAAATCAAAATTCAAATTTAAGACTTCAAAATGGTTTTTCATTGTTTATTTTACATTCTAAGAGTTTTAAAATTATATTTAAGGTGATAAGCACATTGGTGCACCGGACATCGTTAATAAACGAATAGAATGTTAAATCACTCTACACAAACTAAAAAAAAAAATTCAAATTTAAGACTTCAAAATGGTTTTTCATTGTTTATTTGACATTCTAATAGTTTCTAAAAATAATATTTAAGGTTATTGCACATCGGTGCACCAGAAAATGTTATTAAACTAATTGAGGGTTGAATCACCCAAACCCACAAAAAATCAAAATTCAAATTTAAGACTTCAAAATGGTTTTTCATTGTTTATTTACATTCTAAGAGTTTTTAAAAATATATTTAAGGTGATAAGCACATTGGTGCACCGGACATCGTTAATAAACGAATAGAATGTTAAATCACTCTACACAAACTAAAAAAAAAAAATTCAAATTTAAGACTTCAAATGGTTTTTCATTGTTTATTTGACATTCTATAAGTTTCTAAAAATAATATTTAAGTTATTAACACATCGGTGCACCAGAAAATGTTATTAAACTAATTGAGGGTTGAATCACCCAAAACCCACAAAAATCAAAATTCAAATTTAAGACTTCAAAATGGTTTTTCATTGTTTATTTGACATTCTAATAGTTTCTAAAAATAATATTTAAGGTTATTAAACATCGGTGCACCAGAAAATGTTATTAAACTAATTGAGGGTTGAATCACCCAAAACCCACAAAAAATCAAAATTCAAATTTAAGACTTCAAAATGGTTTTTCATTGTTTATTTTACATTCTAAGAGTTTTAAAAATTATATTTAAGGTGATAAGCACATTGGTGCACCGGACATCGTTAATAAACGAATAGAAGGTAAATCACTCTACACAAACTAAAAAAAAAAAATTCAAATTTAAGACTTCAAAATGGTTTTTCATTGTTTATTTTACATTCTAAGAGTTTTTAAAAATAATATTTAAGGTGATAAGCACATTGGTGCACCGAATCGTTAATAAACGAATAGAATGTTAATCACTCTAACAAAAAAAAAAAATTCAAATTTAAGACTTCAAAATGGTTTTTCATTGTTTATTTGACATTCTATAGTTTCTAAAAATAATATTTAAGGTTATTAGCACATCGGTGCACCAGAAAATGTAATTAAAATAATTGGGGTTGAATCACCCAAACCCACAAAAAATCAAAATTCAAATTTAAGACTTCAAAATGGTTTTTCATTGTTTATTTTACATTCTAAGAGTTTTAAAAATTATATTTAAGGTGATAAGCACATTGGTGCACCGGACATCGTTAATAAACGAATAGAAGGTTAAATCACTCTACACAAACTAAAAAAAAAAATTCAAATTTAAGACTTCAAAATGGTTTTTCATTGTTTATTTGACATTCTAATAGTTTCTAAAAATAATATTTAAGGTTATTAGCACATCGGTGCACCAGAAAATGTTATTAAACTAATTGAGGGTTGAATCACCCAAAACCCACAAAAAATAAAATTCAAATTTAAGACTTCAAAATGGTTTTTCATTGTTTATTTGACATTCTATAAGTTTCAAAATAAATTTAAGGTTATTTAAGCATCGGTGCACCAGAAAATGTTATTAAACTAATTGAGGGTTGAATCACCCAAAACCCACAAAAAAAAAAAATTCAAATTTAAGACTTCAAAATGGTTTTTCATTGTTTATTTGACATTCTATAGTTTTTAAAAATATATTTAAGGTGATTAGCACATTGGTGCACCAGACATCGTTAATAAACGAATAGAAGTTTAAATCACTCTACACAAACTAAAAAAAAAAAAATCAAATTTAAGACTTCAAAATGGTTTTTCATTGTTTATTTGACATTCTATAAGTTTCTAAAAATAATATTTAAGGTTATTAACACATCGGTGCACCAGAAAATGTTATTAAACTAATTGAGGGTTGAATCACCCAACCCACAAAAATCAAAATTCAAATTTAAGACTTCAAAATGTTTTTTCATTGTTTATTTTACATTCTAAGAGTTTTTAAAAATTATATTTAAGGTGATAAGCACATTGGTGCACCGGACATCGTTAATAAACGAATAGAATGTTAAATCACTCTACAAAAACTAAAAAAAAAAATTCAAATTTAAGACTTCAAAATGGTTTTTCATTGTTTATTTGACATTCTATAGTTTCTAAAAATAATATTTAAGGTTATTAGCACATCGGTGCACCAGAAATGTTATTAAACTAATTGAGGGTTGAATCACCCAAAACCCAAAAAAATCAAAATTCAAATTTAAGACTTCAAAATGGTTTTTCATTGTTTATTTTACATTCTAAGAGTTTTTAAAAATTATATTTAAGGTGATAAGCACATTGGTGCACCGGACATCGTTAATAAACGAATAGAATGTTAAATCACTCTACACAAACTAAAAAAAAATTCAAATTTAAGACTTCAAAATGGTTTTTCATTGTTTATTTGACATTATAAGTTTCTAAAAATAATATTTAAGGTTATTAACACATCGGTGCACCAGAAAATGTTATTAAACTAATAGGGTTGAATCACCCAAAACCCACAAAAAATCAAAATTCAAATTTAAGACTTCAAAATGGTTTTTCATTGTTTATTTGACATTCTAATAGTTTCTAAAAATAATATTTAAGGTTATTAGCACATCGGTGCACCAGAAAATGTTATTAAACTAATTGAGGTTGAATCACCCAAAACCCACAAAAATCAAAATTCAAATTTAAGACTTCAAAATGGTTTTTCATTGTTTTTTACATTCTAAGAGTTTTTAAAAATTATATTTAAGGTGATAAGCACATTGGTGCACCGGACATCGTTAATAAACGAATAGAATGTTAAATCACTCTACACAAACTAAAAAAAAAAAAATTCAAATTTAAGACTTCAAAATGGTTTTTCATTGTTTATTTGACATTCTAATAGTTTCTAAAAATAATATTTAAGGTTATTAGCACATCGGTGCACCAGAAACGTAATTAAATAATTGAGGGTTGAATCACCCAAACCCACAAAAAATCAAATTCAAATTTAAGACTTCAAAATGGTTTTTCATTGTTTATTTTACATTCTAAGAGTTTTAAAAATTATATTTAAGGTGATAAGCACATTGGTGCACCGGACATCGTTATAAACGAATAGAAGGTTAAATCACTACACAACTAAAAAAAAAAAAATTCAAATTTAAGACTTCAAAATGGTTTTTCATTGTTTATTTGACATTCTAATAGTTTCTAAAAATATATTTAAGGTTATTGCACATCGGTGCACCAGAAAATGTTATTAAACTAATTGAGGGTTGAATCACCAAAACCCACAAAAAATCAAAATTCAAATTTAAGACTTCAAAATGGTTTTTCATTGTTTATTTGACATTCTATAAGTTTCTAAAAATAATATTTAAGTTATTAACACATCGGTGCACCAGAAAATGTTATTAAACTAATTGAGGGTTGAATCACCCAAAACCCACAAAAAAAAAAATTCAAATTTAAGACTTCAAAATGGTTTTTCATTGTTTATTTGACATTCTAATAGTTTTTAAAATAATATTTAAGGTGATTAGCACATCGGTGCACCAGACATCGTTAATAAACGAATAGAAGGTTAAATCACTCTACACAAACTAAAAAAAAAAAATTCAAATTTAAGACTTCAAAATGGTTTTTCATTGTTTTTTTACATTCTAAGAGTTTTAAAAATATATTTAAGGTGATAAGCACATTGGTGCACGGACATCGTTAATAAACGAATAGAGGTTAAATCACTCTACACAAAAAAAAAAAAAATTCAAATTTAAGACTTCAAAATGGTTTTTCATTGTTTATTTGACATTCTAAGAGTTTCTAAAAATAATATTTAAGGTTATTAGCACATCGGTGCACCAGAAAACGTAATTAAACTAATTGGGGTTGAATCACCCAAACCCACAAAAAATCAAAATTCAAATTTAAGACTTCAAAATGGTTTTTCATTGTTTATTTTACATTCTAAGAGTTTTAAAAATTATATTTAAGGTGATAAGCACATTGGTGCACCGGACATCGTTATAAACGAATAGAAGGTTAAATCACTCTACACAAACTAAAAAAAAAAAATTCAAATTTAAGACTTCAAAATGGTTTTTCATTGTTTATTTGACATTCTAATAGTTTCTAAAAATAATATTTAAGGTTATTGCACATCGGTGCACCAGAAATGTTATTAAACTAATTGAGGGTTGAATCACCCAAAACCCACAAAAAATCAAAATTCAAATTTAAGACTTCAAAATGGTTTTTCATTGTTTATTTGACATTCTATAAGTTTCTAAAAATAATATTTAAGGTTATTAACACATCGGTGCACCAGAAAATGTTATTAAACTAATTGAGGGTTGAATCACCCAAAACCCACAAAAAAAAAAAAATTCAAATTTAAGACTTCAAAATGGTTTTTCATTGTTTATTTGACATTCTAATAGTTTTTAAAAATAATATTTAAGGTGATTAGCACATTGGTGCACCAGACATCGTTAATAAACGAATAGAAGTTAAATCACTCTACACAAACTAAAAAAAAAAAATTCAAATTTAAGACTTCAAAATGGTTTTTCATTGTTATTTGACATTCTATAAGTTTCTAAAAATAATATTTAAGGTTATTAACACATCGGTGCACCAGAAAATGTTATTAAACTAATTGAGGGTTGAATCACCCAAACCCACAAAAAATCAAAATTCAAATTTAAGACTTCAAAATGGTTTTTCATTGTTTATTTACATTCTAAGAGTTTTTAAAATTATATTTAAGGTGATTAAGCACATTGGTGCACCGGACATCGTTAATAAACGAATAGAATGTTAAATCACTCTACAAAAACTAAAAAAAAAATTCAAATTTAAGACTTCAAAATGGTTTTTCATTGTTTATTTGACATTCTAATAGTTTCTAAAAATAATATTTAAGGTTATGCACATCGGTGCACCAGAAAATGTTATTAAAATAATTGAGGGTTGAATCACCCGAAACCCACAAAAAATCAAAATTCAAATTTAAGACTTCAAAATGGTTTTTCATTGTTTATTTTACATTCTAAGAGTTTTTAAAAATATATTTAAGGTGATAAGCACATTGGTGCACCGGACATCGTTAATAAACGAATAGAATGTTAAATCACTCTACACAAACTAAAAAAAAAAAAATTCAAATTTAAGACTTCAAAATGGTTTTTCATTGTTTATTTGACATTCTATAAGTTTCTAAAATAATATTTAAGGTATTAACACATCGGTGCACCAGAAATGTTATTAAACTAATTGAGGGTTGAATCACCCAAACCCACAAAAAATCAAAATTCAAATTTAAGACTTCAAAATGGTTTTTCATTGTTTATTTGACATTCTAATAGTTTCTAAAAAATATTTAAAGTTATTAACACATCGGTGCACCAGAAAATGTTATTAAACTAATTGAGGGTTGAATCACCCAAAACCCACAAAAATCAAAATTCAAATTTAAGACTTCAAAATGGTTTTTCATTGTTTATTTTACATTCTAAGAGTTTTTAAAAATTATATTTAAGGTGATAAGCACATTGGTGCACCGGACATCGTTAATAAACGAATAGAATGTTAAATCACTCTACACAAACTAAAAAAAAAAATTCAAATTTAAGACTTCAAAATGGTTTTTCATTGTTTATTTGACATTCTAAGAGTTTCTAAAAATAATATTTAAGGTTATTTGCACATCGGTGCACCAGAAAACGTAATTAAACTAATTGAGGGTTGAATCACCCAAACCCACAAAAAATCAAAATTCAAATTTAAGACTTCAAAATGGTTTTTCATTGTTTATTTTACATTCTAAGAGTTTTAAAAATTATATTTAAGGTGATAAGCACATTGGTGCACCGGACATCGTTAATAAACGAATAGAAGGTTAAATCACTCTACACAAACTAAAAAAAAAAATTCAAATTTAAGACTTCAAAATGGTTTTTCATTGTTTATTTGACATTCTAATAGTTTCTAAAAATAATATTTAAGGTTATTAACACATCGGTGCACCAGAAAATGTTATTAAACTAATTGAGGTTGAATCACCCGAAACCCACAAAAAATCAAAATTCAAATTTAAGACTTCAAAATGGTTTTTCATTGTTTATTTGACATTCTAATAGTTTTTAAAAATAATATTTAAGGTGATTAGCACATTGGTGCACCAGACATCGTTAATAAACGAATAGAAGTTAAATCACTCTACACAAACTAAAAAAAAAAAATTCAAATTTAAGACTTCAAAATGGTTTTTCATTGTTTATTTGACATTCTATAAGTTTCTAAAATAATATTTAAGGTTACACATCGGTGCACCAGAAAATGTTATTAAACTAATTGAGGGTTGAATCACCCGAAACCCACAAAAAATCAAAATTCAAATTTAAGACTTCAAAATGGTTTTTCATTGTTTATTTGACATTCTAATAGTTTCTAAAAATAATATTTAAGGTTATTAGCACATCGGTGCACCAGAAAACGTTAATAAACTAATTGAGGGTTGAATCACCTAAAACCCACAAAAAAAAAAATTCAAATTTAAGACTTCAAATGGTTTTTCTTGTTTATTTTACATTCTAAGAGTTTTTAAAAAATATTTTAGGTGATAGCACATTGGTGCACCAGACATCGTTAATAAACGAATAGAATGTTAATCACTCTACACAACCAAAAAAAAAAATTCAAATTTAAGACTTCAAAATGGTTTTTCATTGTTTATTTGACATTCTAATAGTTTCTAAAAATAATATTTAAGGTTATTTGCACATCGGTGCACCAGAAAATGTTATTAAACTAATTGAGGGTTGAATCACCCAAACCCACAAAAAAAAAAAATTCAAATTTAAGACTTCAAAATGGTTTTTCATTGTTTATTTGACATTCTATAAGTTTCTAAAAATAATATTTAAGGTTATTAGCACATCGGTGCACCAGAATGTTATTAAACTAATTGAGGTTGAATCACCCAAAACCCACAAAAAAAAAAAATTCAAATTTAAGACTTCAAAATGGTTTTTCATTGTTATTTTTGACATTCTAAGAGTTTTTAAAATATATTTAAGGTGATAAGCACATTGGTGCACCGGACATCGTTAATAAACGAATAGAATGTTAAATCACTCTACACAAACTAAAAAAAAAAATTCAAATTTAAGACTTCAAAATGGTTTTTCATTGTTTATTTGACATTCTATAGTTTCTAAAAATAATATTTAAGTTATTAGCACATCGGTGCACCAGAAATGTTATTAAATAATTGAGGGTTGAATCACCCGAAACCCACAAAAAATCAAAATTCAAATTTAAGACTTCAAAATGGTTTTTCATTGTTTATTTTACATTCTAAGAGTTTTTAAAAATTATATTTAAGGTGATAAGCACATTGGTGCACCGGACATCGTTAATAAACGAATAGAATGTTAATCACTCTACACAAACTAAAAAAAAAAAATTCAAATTTAAGACTTCAAAATGGTTTTTCATTGTTTATTTGACATTCTATAAGTTTCTAAAAATAATATTTAAGTTATTAACACATCGGTGCACCAGAAAATGTTATTAAACTAATTGAGGTTGAATCACCCAAAACCCACAAAATCAAAATTCAAATTTAAGACTTCAAAATGGTTTTTCATTGTTTATTTGACATTCTAATAGTTTCTAAAAAAATAATATTAAGTTATTAACACATCGGTGCACCAGAAAACGTTATTAAACTAATTGGGGTTGAATCACCCAAACCCACAAAAATCAAAATTCAAATTTAAGACTTCAAATGGTTTTTCATTGTTTATTACATTCTAAGAGTTTTAAAAATAATATTTAAGGTGATAGCACATTGGTGCACCGGACATCGTTAATAAACGAATAGAAGGTTAATCACTCTACACAAACAAAAAAAAAAAATTCAAATTTAAGACTTCAAAATGGTTTTTCATTGTTTATTTGACATTCTAATAGTTTCTAAAAATAATATTTAAGGTTATTAGCACATCGGTGCACCAAAAATGTTATTAAACTATTGAGGGTTGAATCACCCAAAACCCACAAAAAAAAAAATTCAAATTTAAGACTTCAAAATGGTTTTTCATTGTTTATTTGACATTCTAAAGTTTCTAAAAATAATATTTAAGTTATTAACACATCGGTGCACCAGAAAATGTTATTAACTAATTGAGGTTGAATCACCCAAAACCCACAAAAAAAAAATTCAAATTTAAGACTTCAAAATGGTTTTTCATTGTTTATTTGACATTCTAATAGTTTTTAAAAATAATATTTAAGGTGATTAGCACATTGGTGCACCAGACATCGTTAATAAACGAATAGAAGGTTAAATCACTCTACACAAACTAAAAAAAAAAAAATTCAAATTTAAGACTTCAAAATGGTTTTTCATTGTTTATTTGACATTCTATAAGTTTCTAAAAATAATATTTAAGGTTATTAGCACATCGGTGCACCAGAAAATGTTATTAAACTAATTGAGGGTTGAATCACCCAAACCCACAAAAAATCAAAATTCAAATTTAAGACTTCAAAATGGTTTTTCATTGTTTATTTTACATTCTAAGAGTTTTTAAAAATTATATTTAAGGTGATAAGCACATTGGTGCACCGACATCGTTAATAAACGAATAGAATGTTAAATCACTCTACACAAACTAAAAAAAAAAAATTCAAATTTAAGACTTCAAAATGGTTTTTCATTGTTTATTTGACATTCTAATAGTTTCTAAAATAATATTTAAGGTTATTAGCACATCGGTGCACCAGAAAATGTTATTAAATAATTGAGGGTTGAATCACCCAAACCCACAAAAAATCAAAATTCAAATTTAAGACTTCAAAATGGTTTTTCATTGTTTATTTTACATTCTAAGAGTTTTAAAATTATATTTAAGGTATAAGCACATTGGTGCACCGGACATCGTTAATAAACGAATAGAATGTTAATCACTCTACACAAACTAAAAAAAAAAATTCAAATTTAAGACTTCAAAATGGTTTTTCATTGTTTATTTGACATTCTATAAGTTTCTAAAAATAATATTTAAGGTTATTAACACATCGGTGCACCAGAAAATGTTATTAAACTAATTGAGGTTGAATCACCCAAAACCCACAAAAATCAAAATTCAAATTTAAGACTTCAAAATGGTTTTTCATTGTTTATTTGACATTCTAATAGTTTCTAAAAATAATATTTAAGGTTATTAACACATCGGTGCACCAGAAAATGTTATTAAACTAATTGAGGTTGAATCACCAAACCCCACAAAAAAAAAAATTCAAATTTAAGACTTCAAAATGGTTTTTCATTGTTTATTTTACATTCTAAGAGTTTTAAAATTATATTTAAGGTGATAAGCACATTGGTGCACCGGACATCGTTAATAAACGAATAGAATGTTAAATCACTCTACACAAACTAAAAAAAAAAATTCAAATTTAAGACTTCAAAATGGTTTTTCATTGTTTATTTGACATTCTAGAGTTTCTAAAAATAATATTTAAGGTTATTTGCACATCGGTGCACCAGAAACGTAATTAAACTAATTGAGGGTTGAATCACCCAAAACCCACAAAAAATCAAAATTCAAATTTAAGACTTCAAAATGGTTTTTCTTGTTTATTTTACATTCTAAGAGTTTTTAAAAATTATATTTAAGGTGATAAGCACATTGGTGCACCGGACATCGTTAATAAACGAATAGAAGGTTAATCACTCTACACAAACTAAAAAAAAAAAAATTCAAATTTAAGACTTCAAAATGGTTTTTCATTGTTTATTTGACATTCTATAAGTTTCTAAAAATAATATTTAAGGTTATTAACACATCGGTGCACCAGAAAATGTTATTAAACTAATTGAGGGTTGAATCACCCGAAAACCCACAAAAAATCAAAATTCAAATTTAAGACTTCAAAATGGTTTTTCATTGTTTATTTGACATTCTAATAGTTTTTAAAATAATATTTAAGGTGATTAGCACATTGGTGCACCAGACATCGTTATAAACGAATAGAGGTTAATCACTCTACACAACTAAAAAAAAAAAATTCAAATTTAAGACTTCAAAATGGTTTTTCATTGTTTATTTGACATTCTATAGTTTCTAAAAATAATATTTAAGGTTATAAACATCGGTGCACCAGAAATGTTATTAAACTAATTGAGGGTTGAATCACCCAAACCCACAAAAAATCAAAATTCAAATTTAAGACTTCAAAATGGTTTTTCATTGTTTATTTGACATTCTAATAGTTTCTAAAAATAATATTTAAGGTTATTAGCACATCGGTGCACCAGAAAACGTAATTAAACTAATTGAGGGTTGAATCACCCAAAACCCACAAAAAAAAAAATTCAAATTTAAGACTTCAAATGGTTTTCATTGTTTATTTTACATTCTAAGAGTTTTTAAAAATATATTTAAGGTGATTAGCACATTGGTGCACCACATCGTTAATAAACGAATAGAATGTTAATCACTCTACACAAACAAAAAAAAAAAATTCAAATTTAAGACTTCAAAATGGTTTTTCATTGTTTATTTGACATTCTAATAGTTTCTAAAAATAATATTTAAGGTTATTAGCACATCGGTGCACCAGAAAATGTTATTAAACTAATTGAGGGTTGAATCACCCAAAACCCACAAAAAATCAAAATTCAAATTTAAGACTTCAAAATGGTTTTTCATTGTTTATTTGACATTCTATAAGTTTCTAAAAATAATATTTAAGGTTATTAACACATCGGTGCACCAGAAAATGTTATTAAACTAATTGAGGGTTGAATCACCCAAAACCCACAAAAAAAAAAAATTCAAATTTAAGACTTCAAAATGGTTTTTCATTGTTTATTTTACATTCTAAGAGTTTTTAAAAATTATATTTAAGGTGATAAGCACATTGGTGCACCGGACATCGTTAATAAACGAATAGAATGTTAATCACTCTACAAAACAAACTAAAAAAAAAAAATTCAAATTTAAGACTTCAAAATGGTTTTTCATTGTTTATTTGACATTCTAATAGTTTCTAAAAATATATTTAAGGTTATTAGCACATCGGTGCACCAGAAATGTTATTAAACTAATTGAGGGTTGAATCACCCAAAACCCAAAAAATCAAAATTCAAATTTAAGACTTCAAAATGGTTTTTCATTGTTTATTTTACATTCTAAGAGTTTTTAAAAATTATATTTAAGGTGATAAGCACATTGGTGCACCGGACATCGTTAATAAACGAATAGAATGTTAAATCACCTACACAAACTAAAAAAAAAAAATTCAAATTTAAGACTTCAAAATGGTTTTTCATTGTTTATTTGACATTCTATAAGTTTCTAAAATAATATTTAAGTTATTAACACATCGGTGCACCAGAAAATGTTATTAAACTAATTGAGGTTGAATCACCCAAAACCCACAAAAAATCAAAATTCAAATTTAAGACTTCAAAATGGTTTTTCATTGTTTATTTGACATTCTAATAGTTTCTAAAAATAATATTTAAGGTTATTAACACATCGGTGCACCAGAAAACGTAATTAAACTAATTGAGGGTTGAATCACCCAAACCCACAAAAATCAAAATTCAAATTTAAGACTTCAAAATGGTTTTTCATTGTTTATTTTACATTCTAAGAGTTTTAAAAATTATATTTAAGGTGATACACATTGGTGCACCGGACATCGTTAATAAACGAATAGAAGGTTAAATCACTCTACACAAACTAAAAAAAAAAAATTCAAATTTAAGACTTCAAAATGGTTTTTCATTGTTTATTTGACATTCTAATAGTTTCTAAAAATAATATTTAAGGTTATTAACACATCGGTGCACCAGAAACGTTAATTAAACTAATTGAGGGTTGAATCACCCAAAACCCACAAAAAATAAAATTCAAATTTAAGACTTCAAAATGGTTTTTCATTGTTTATTTGACATTCTAATAGTTTCTAAAAATAATATTTAAGGTTATTAGCACATCGGTGCACCAGAATGTTATTAAACTAATTGAGGGTTGAATCACCCAAACCCACAAAAATCAAAATTCAAATTTAAGACTTCAAAATGGTTTTTCATTGTTTATTTTACATTCTAAGAGTTTTTAAAATTATATTTAAGGTGATAAGCACATTGGTGCACCGACATCGTTAATAAACGAATAGAAGGTTAAATCACTCTACACAAACTAAAAAAAAAAAATTCAAATTTAAGACTTCAAAATGGTTTTTCATTGTTTATTTTACATTCTAAGAGTTTTTAAAAATAATATTAAGGTGATAAGCACATTGGTGCACCAGACATCGTTAATAAACGAATAGAATGTTAAATCACTCTACACAAACTAAAAAAAAAAAAATTCAAATTTAAGACTTCAAAATGGTTTTTCATTGTTTATTTGACATTCTAATAGTTTCTAAAAATAATATTTAAGGTATTAGCACATCGGTGCACCAGAAAATGTTATTAAACTAATTGAGGGTTGAATCACCCAAACCCCACAAAAAAAAAATTCAAATTTAAGACTTCAAAATGGTTTTTCATTGTTTATTTGACATTCTAAGTTTCTAAAAATAATATTTAAGGTTATTAGCACATCGGTGCACCAGAAAATGTTAATTAAACTAATTGAGGGTTGAATCACCCAAAACCCACAAAAAAAAAAATTCAAATTTAAGACTTCAAAATGGTTTTTCATTGTTTATTTGACATTCTAAGAGTTTTTAAAAATAATATTTAAGGTGATTAGCACATTGGTGCACCACATCGTTAATAAACGAATAGAAGGTTAAATCACTCTACACAAACTAAAAAAAAAAAAAATTCAAATTTAAGACTTCAAAATGGTTTTTCATTGTTTATTTGACATTCTATAAGTTTCTAAAAATAATATTTAAGTTATTAACACATCGGTGCACCAGAAAATGTTATTAAACTAATTGAGGGTTGAATCACCCAAACCCACAAAAAATCAAAATTCAAATTTAAGACTTCAAAATGGTTTTTCATTGTTTATTTTACATTCTAAGAGTTTTTAAAATTATATTTAAGGTGATAAGCACATTGGTGCACCGGACATCGTTAATAAACGAATAGAATGTTAATCACTCTACACAAACTAAAAAAAAAAATTCAAATTTAAGACTTCAAAATGGTTTTTCATTGTTTATTTGACATTCTAATAGTTTCTAAAAATAATATTTAAGGTTATTGCACATCGGTGCACCAGAAAATGTTATTAAACTAATTGAGGGTTGAATCACCCAAAACCCACAAAAAATCAAATTCAAATTTAAGACTTCAAAATGGTTTTTCATTGTTTATTTGACATTCTATAGTTTCTAAAAATAATATTTAAGGTTATTAGCACACATCGGTGCACCAGAAAACGTTATTAAACTAATTGAGGGTTGAATCACCCAAACCCACAAAAAAAAAAAAATTCAAATTTAAGACTTCAAATGGTTTTTCATTGTTTATTTACATTCTAAGAGTTTTTAAAAATAATATTTAAGGTGATTAGCACATTGGTGCACCAGACATCGTTAATAAACGAATAGAATGTTAAATCACTCTACACAAACAAAAAAAAAAATTCAAATTTAAGACTTCAAAATGGTTTTTCATTGTTTATTTGACATTCTAATAGTTTTAAAAAAATATTTAAGGTTATTAGCACATCGGTGCACCAGAAAATGTTATTAAACTAATTGAGGGTTGAATCACCCAAAACCCACAAAAAAAAAATTCAAATTTAAGACTTCAAAATGGTTTTTCATTGTTTATTTGACATTCTATAGTTTCTAAAAATAATATTTAAGGTTATTAACACATCGGTGCACCAGAAAATGTTATTAAACTAATTGAGGGTTGAATCACCCAAACCCACAAAAAAAAAAAAATTCAAATTTAAGACTTCAAAATGGTTTTTCATTGTTTATTTTACATTCTAAGAGTTTTAAAAATATATTTAAGGTGATAAGCACATTGGTGCACCGGACATCGTTAATAAACGAATAGAATGTTAAATCACTCTACACAAACTAAAAAAAAAAATTCAAATTTAAGACTTCAAAATGGTTTTTCATTGTTTATTTGACATTCTAATAGTTTCTAAAAATAATATTTAAGGTTATTAGCACATCGGTGCACCAGAAAATGTTATTAAACTAATTGAGGGTTGAATCACCCGAAACCCACAAAAAATCAAAATTCAAATTTAAGACTTCAAAATGGTTTTTCATTGTTTATTTTACATTCTAAGAGTTTTTAAAAATTATATTTAAGGTGATAAGCACATTGGTGCACCGGACATCGTTAATAAACGAATAGAATGTTAAATCACTCTACACAACTAAAAAAAAAAATTCAAATTTAAGACTTCAAAATGGTTTTTCATTGTTTATTTGACATTCTATAAGTTTCTAAAAATAATATTTAAGGTTATTACACATCGGTGCACCAGAAAATGTTATTAAACTAATTGAGGGTTGAATCACCCAAAACCCACAAAAAATCAAAATTCAAATTTAAGACTTCAAAATGGTTTTTCATTGTTTATTTGACATTCTAATAGTTTCTAAAAATAATATTTAAGGTTATTAACACATCGGTGCACCAGAAAACGTAATTAAACTAATTGAGGGTTGAATCACCCAAACCCACAAAAAATCAAAATTCAAATTTAAGACTTCAAAATGGTTTTTCATTGTTTATTTTACATTCTAAGAGTTTTAAAAATTATATTTAAGGTGATAAGCACATTGGTGCACCGGACATCGTTAATAAACGAATAGAAGGTTAATCACTCTACACAAACTAAAAAAAAAAAAATTCAAATTTAAGACTTCAAAATGGTTTTCATTGTTTATTTACATTCTAATAGTTTTTAAAAATAATATTTAAGGTTATTAAACATCGGTGCACCAGAAAACGTAATTAAACTAATTGAGGGTTGAATCACCCAAACCCACAAAAAATAAAAATTCAAATTTAAGACTTCAAAATGGTTTTTCATTGTTTATTTGACATTCTAATAGTTTTAAAAATATATTTAAGGTTATTAGCACATCGGTGCACCAGAAAATGTTATAAACTAATTGAGGGTTGAATCACCCAAAACCCACAAAAAATCAAATTCAAATTTAAGACTTCAAAAT
>NW_021014706.1:0-9480 GCF_003676215.2 Rhopalosiphum maidis
TAATTGAGAATTGAGTGTTTCATAAGCCATAAAAAATTTGAATTTGTAATATCGTTAAAATTATCATATAAAACATGTTTTATAGAGTTTATGAGGTATCAGCTTAAATAAATACTTGGAAGTTAATAATCCTAAATATGAATCATTTACTGAATTCATTGGTCATGGTTTCATGATATAATTTTTTGTTTCACTAATATTAAGTTGCTACAATTATGTCAATAACCATTACACATACATTGCATAAATCCAATATTATTATCAATATCTTCTAGTGTATTTTCAAATAAGATGTTGATACTTTTCCAAAGTGCTATGAATGCAAATTCCTGTCCAGCAAGCCTTGGGTGAACTGCTGCACTGCAATCTGAAAAAAAAGTTGTCAGTTAAATATGTAAAATCGGTGGAGAATTAATTGAGAATTGATTGTTTATAAGCAGTTAAAAATATGAATTTATAACACGAGTCAAAATTATCATTTAAAAGCATGTTTTAGTGTTTATGAAATATCAGCATCAATGAAATACATGGAAGTTATAAAGCTAAATAGGAACATTACTTAATTCAATGGTGTTTAGTTTCATGTCAATTAATTTGAATTGAGTGTTTCATAAACCATAAAAATTTGAATTTGTAATATACGTTAAAATTATCATATAAAAACATGTTTTAATAGAGTTTATGAAACATTGGCTTAAATGAAATGTAAGAAAGTAATTAATGCTAATCAGATCCATTTTCTCTTTCTAGTGGTCAAAGTTTCAAGATACTCAATTGAGAATTGAGTGTTTCATAAGCCATAAAATGTGAATTTGTCATATACGTTAAAATATCATTAAAAACATTTTTTATAGAGTTTATAAACATTGGCTTAATGTAATGTATGATATTAATTAATGCTAAATCAATCCATTTCTCTTTCTAGTGGTAAAAGTTTCAGATACTAAATTGAGAATTGAGTGTTTCATAAGCCATAAAAAATTTGAATTTGTCATATACGTTAAAATATCATATAAAACATGTTTTATAGAGTTTATGAACATTGGCTTAAATGTAATGTATGATATTAATTATTGCTAATCAGATCCATATTCTCTTTCTAGTGGTAAAAGTTTCAAGATACTAATTGAGAATTGAGTGTTTCATAAGCCATAAAAAATTTGAATTTGTCATATACGTTAAAATTATCATATAAAAACATGTTTTTATAAGTTTATGAAACATTGGCTTAAATGTAATGTATGAAAGTAATTAATGCTAAATCAGATCCATTTTCTCTTTCTAGTGGTCAAAGTTTCAAGATACTCAATTGAGAATTGAGTGTTTCATAAGCCATAAAAATTTTGAATTTGTAATATACGTTAAATTATCATATAAAAACATGTTTTATAGAGTTTATGAAACATTGGCTTAAATGTAATGTATGAAAGTAATTAATGCTAAATCAGATCCATTTTCTCTTTCTAGTGGTCAAAGTTTCAAGATACTCAATTGAGAATTGAGTGTTTCATAAGCCAAAAAATTTGAATTTGTCATATACGTTAAATTATCATATAAAAACATGTTTTATAGAGTTTATGAAACATTGGCTTAAATGTAATGTATGAAATTAATTAATGCTAAATCAGATCCATTTTCTCTTTCTAGTGGTCAAAGTTTCAAGATACTCAATTGAGAATTGAGTGTTTCATAAGCCATAAAAAATTTGAATTTGTCATATACGTTAAAATTATCATATAAAACATGTTTTTATAGAGTTTATGAAACATTGGCTTAAATGTAATGTATGAAAGTAATTAATGCTAAATCAGATCCATTTTCTCTTTCTAGTGGTCAAAGTTTCAAGATACTCAATTGAGAATTGAGTGTTTCATAAGCATAAAAATTTGAATTTGTAATATACGTTAAAATTATCATATAAAAACATGTTTTATAGTTTATGAGGTATCAGCTTAAATGAAATACTTGGAAGTTAATAATCCTAAATGAATCATTTACTGAATTCATTGGTCATGGTTTCATGATACTAATTTTTTGTTTCACTATATTAAGTTGCTACCAATTATGTTCAATAACATTACACATACATTGCATAAATCCAATATTATTATCAATATCTTCTAGTGTATTTTCAAAATAAGATGTTGATACTTTTCCAAAGTGGTATGAATGCAAATTCCTGTCCAGCAAGCCTTGGTGAACTGCTGCACTGCAATCTAAAAAAAATGTAGTCAGTTAAATATGTAAAATTGGTGGAGAATTAATTGAGAAATGAGTGTTTTATAAGCAGTTTAAAATATGAATTTATAACACGAGTCAAATTATCATTTAATAGCATGTTTATAGTGTTTATGTAGTATCAGCATCAATGAAATACATGGAAGTTAATAAAGCTAAATAGGAATCATTTACTTAATTCAATGGTGTTGATTTCATGTCAATTAATTGAGAATTGAATGTTTCATAAGCCATAAAATATTTGAATTTGTAATATACGTTAAAATTATCATATAAAAACATGTTTTATAGAGTTTATGAATCATTGGCTAAATGTAATGTATGAAAGTAATTAATAGTAAATAAGAAACATATTCTCTTTCTAGTGGTCAAAGATTCAAGATACTAATTGAGAATTGAATGTTTCATAAGCATTAAAAATATGAATTTATAACACGAGTCAAAATTATCATATAAAAGCATGTTTATAGTGTTTATGAAGTATCAGCATCAATGAAATACATGGAATTAATAATGCTTAATAAGATCATTTACCTAATTCATTGGTCTTGGTTTCATGATTTTACTTTTTGTTTCACTAATATTAAGTTGCTATCAATTACTTACAGTCATTATTACACGTACCTTGCAAAACACCATTATTATTATTATCAGTATCTTCTAGTGTATTTTCAAATAAGATGTTGATACTTTTCCAAAGTGGTATGAATGCAAATTCCTGTCTCAGCAAGCATTGGGTGAACTGCTGCACTGCAATCTGAAAAAATGTTGTCAGTTAAATATGTAAAATCGATGGAGAATTAATTGAGAATTGATTGTTTTATAAGCAGTTAAAAATATGAATTTATAACACGAGTCAAAATTATCATTTAAAAGCATGTTTATAGTGTTTATGAAGTATCAGTAACAATGAAATACATGGAAGATAATAATGCTAAAAAGAATCATTTACTTAATCCAATTGTCACTACTACACACCATAAGAACGAAAATAATTATATAACAACTAGTGTGTGGACAACACTGGATAATTTAGTAATTCAAACAATCAAAACAAAAACTAACAGACAACCTTCATTTTTAATACAAAATAATTGAAAACTACAGTTGAAACTTAAACACAAATACGAATGTAAAACTGTAAAAAGATATGAAATTTAAGCATAAACAGATGATAACATAATAATTATGATAAGCCATACAAGATTGTACAAATTAACAGAAAGTTTTACTTTTAAAAAAGAATACACTTGTACAATAACTGAAAAATACCCCTTTCCATATGAATTTGATGATAATTTTTCAATGATAAATTTAAATTATTCTTAATGCATTGGTCGAGGATCAGGACACTGACTTGTGTTAACTTCGGGCGTAAAATATGAACAATTCGTTGATATTATAATATTCTTTCGTAAATGTACAACAAATTCGGTCAAAAGCCTAATAAATATACCGACCCATTCCGGAGAGCAGTGGAACGGTGAACGGCACACAACCAACTAGATTCTTCCTGTGGCAGGTCAGCCGTAGACCACGGTATGGTGAATCTCCCGCCCTCTGTTGGTGTTAATATTGACTTAATAATAAATTGTTTTATAAACAGTTGAAAAAGTGAATTTGTAATTTTTGTCAAATTATCATTTATATATAGTCTAAATAAAGATTTTATAGCATAGGTGAAAAGAAGAATAAAAATTACAAGCTAAAAGTGATTACTATCTTTTATTCATATATATAACAATATCAATGTTTCACAACTATTAATTTATTATCAATTATATTCAATAACCATTACACACACATACATTGGCTTAAATGTAATGTATGAAATTAATTAATGCTAACTCAGATCCATTTTCTCTTTCTAGTGGTCAAAGAATCAAGATACTCAATGAGAATTGAGTGTTTCATAAGCCATAAAAAATTGGAATTTGTCATATACGTTAAAATTATCATATAAAAACATGTTTTATAGAGTTTTATGAAATATTGGCTTTAAATGTAATGTATGAAAGTAACTTAATGCTAAATCAGATCCATTTTCTCTTTCTAGTGGTCAAAGTTTCAAGATACTAATTGAGAATTGAGTGTTTCATAAGCCATAAAAATTTGAATTTGTCATATACGTTAAAATTATCATATAAAAACATGTTTTATAGAGTTTATATGAGGTATCAGCTTAAATTAAATACTTGGAAGTTAATAATCCTAAATATGAATCATTTTACTGAATTCATTGGTCATGGTTTCATGATACTAATTTTTTGTTTCACTCCTATTAAGTTGCTACCAATTATGTTCAATAACATTACACATACATTGCATAAATCCAATATTATTATCAATATCTTCTAGTCTATTTTCAAAATACGATGTTGATACTTTTCCAAAGTGCTATGAATGCAAATTCCTGTCCCAGCAAGCCTTGGGTGAACTGCTGCACTGCAATCTGAAAAAATGTTGTCAGTTAAATATCTAAAATCGGTGGAGAATATAATTGAGAATTGATTGTTTTATAAGCAGTTAAAAATATGAATTTATAACACGAGTCAAAAATTATCATTTAAAAGCATGTTTATAGTGTTTATGAAGTATCAGCATCAATGAAATACATGGGAGTTAATAAAGCTAAATAGGAATCAATTACTTAATTCAATGGTGTTAGTTTCATGTCAATTAATTGAGAATTGAGTGTTTCATAAACCATAAAAAATTTGAATTTGTAATATACGTTAAAATTATCTTATAAAAACATGTTTTATAGAGTTTATGAAACATTGGCTTAAATGTAATGTATGATATTAATTAATGCTAAATCAGATCCATATTCTCTTTCTAGTGGTAAAAGTTTCAAGATACTAAATTGAGAATTGAGTGTTTCATAAGCCATAAAAAATTTGAATTTGTCATATACGTTAAAATTATCATATAAAAACATGTTTTATAGAGTTTATGAAACATTGGCTTAAATGTAATGTATGAAAGTAATTAATGCTAAATCAGATACATTTTCTCCTTCTAGTGGTCAAAGTTTCAAGATACTCAATTGAGAATTGAGTGTTTCATAAGCCATAAAAAATTTGAATTTGTAATATACGTTAAAATTATCATATAAAAACATGTTTTATAGAGTTTATGAAACAATGTCTTAAATGTAATGTATGAAAGTAATTAATGCTAAATCAGATCCATTTTCTCTTTCTAGTGGTCAAAGTTTCAAAATACTCAATTGAGAATTGAGTGTTTCATAAGCCATAAAAAATTTGAATTTGTCATAAACGTTATAATTATCAAATAAAAACATGTTTTATAGAGTTTATGAAACATTGGCTTAAATGTAATGTATGATATTAATTAATGCTAAATCAGATCCATATTCTCTTTCTAGTGGTAAAAGTTTCAAGATACTAAATTGAGAATTGAGTGTTTCATAAGCCATAAAAATTTGAATTTGTCATATACGTTAAAATTATCATATAAAACATGTTTTATAGAGTTTATGAAACATTGGCTTAATATGTATGTATGAAAGTAATTAATGCTAAATCAGATCCATTTTCTCTTTCTAGTAGTCAAAGTTTCAAGATACTCAATTGAGAATTGAGTGTTTCATAAGACATAAAAAATTTGAATTTGTCATATACGTTAAAACTATCATATAAAAACATGTTATTACAGAGTTTATGAGGTATCAGCTTAAATTAAATACTTGGAAGTTAATAATCCTAAATATGAATCATTTACTGAATTCATTGGTCATGGTTTCATGATACTAATTTTTTGTTTCACTAATATTAAGTTGCTACCAATTATGTTCAATAACCATTACACATACATTGCATAATCCAATATTATTATCAATATCTTCTAGTCTATTTTCAAAATAAGACGTTGATACTTTTCAAAAGTGCTATGAATGTAAATTCCTGTCCAGCAAGCCTTGGGTGAACTGCTGCACTGCAATCTAAAAAAATGTAGTCAGTTTAAATATGTACAATTGGTGGAGAATTAATTGAGAAATGAGTGTTTTATAAGCAGTTTTAAATATGAATTTATAACACAAGTCAAAATTATCATTTAATAGCATGTTATAGTGTTTATGTAGTATCAGCATCAATGAAATACATGGAAGTTATAAAGCTAAATAGGAATCATTTACTTAATTCAATGGTGTTGATTTCATGTCAATTAATTGAGATTGATGTTTCATAAGCCATAAAATATTTGAATTTGTAATATACGTTAAAATTATCATATAAAACATGTTTTATAGAGTTTATGAATCATTGGCTAAAATGTAATGTATGAAAGTAATTAATAGTAAATAGAAACATATTCTCTTTCTAGTGGTCAAAGATTCAAGATACTAAATTGAGAATTGAATGTTTCATAAGCAGTTAAAATTGAATTTATACACGAGTCAAAATTATCATATAAAAGCATGTTTTATATGTTTATGAAGTATCAGCATCAATGAAATACATGGAATTAATAATGCTTAATAAGAATCATTTACCTAATTCATTGGTCTTGTTTCATGATATTTACTTTTTGTTTCACTAATATAATTTGCTATCAATTACTTACAGTCATTATTACACGTACCTTGCAAAACACCATTATTATTATTATCAGTATCTTCTAGTGTATTTTCAAATAAGATGTTGATACTTTTCCCAAGTGGTATGAATGCAAATTCCTGTCTCAGCAAGCATTGGGTGAACTGCTGCACTGCAATCTGAAAAAAATGTTGTCAGTTAATATGTAAATCGATGGAGAATATTGAGAATTGATTGTTTTATAAGCAGTTAAAAATATGAATTTATAACACGAGTCAAAATTATCATTAAAAGCATGTTTATAGTGTTTATGAGTATCAGTATTAATGTAAATGAATACATGGAAGATAATAATGCTAAAAAAGAATCATTTACTTAATCCAATTGTCACTACTACACACCATAAGAACGAAAATAATTATATAACAACTAGTGTGTGGACAACACTGGATAATTTAGTAATTCAAACAATCAAAACAAAAACTAACAGACAACCTTCATTTTAATACAAATAATTGAAAACTACAGTTGAAACTTAAACACAATACGAATGTAAAACTGTAAAAAGATATGAAATTTAAGCATAAACGATGATAACAAATATAATTATGATAAGCCATACAAGTTGTACAAATTAACAGAAAGTTTTGTACTTTTAAAAAAGAATACACTTGTAAATAATTGAAAAATACCCCTTTTCCATATGATTTGATGATAATTTTTCAATGATAATTAAATTATTTCTTAATGCATTGGTCGAGGATCAGGACACTGACTTGTGTTAACTTCGGGCGTAAAAATATGAACAATTCGTTGATATTATAAATTTCTTTCGTAATGTACAACAATTCGGTCAAAGCCTAATAAATATACCGACCCATTCCGGAGAGCAGTGGAACGGTGAACGGCACACCCAACAGATTCTTCCTGTGGCAGGTCAGCCGTAGACCACGGTATGGTGAATCTCCCGCCCTCTGTTGGTGTTAATATTGACTTAATAATAAATTGTTTTATAAACAGTTGAAAGTGATTTGTAATTTTTGTCAAATTATCATTTATATATAGTCTAATAAAAGATTTTTATAGCATAGGTGAAAGAAGAATAAAAATACAAGCTAAAGTGATTACTAATCTTTTATTCATATATATACAAATATCAAATGTTTCACAACTATTAATTTATTATCAATTATATTCAATACCATTACCACACAATACATTGGCTTAAATGTAATGTATGAAATTAATTAATGCTACTCAGATCCATTTTCTCTTTCTAGTGGTCAAAGAATCAATATACTCAATTGAGAATTGAGTGTTTCATAAGCCATAAAAAATTTGAATTTGTCATATACGTTAAAATTATCATATAAAAACATGTTTTATAGAGTTTATGAAATATTGGCTTAAATGTAATGTATGAAAGTAATTAATGCTAAATCAGATCCATTTTCTCTTTCTAGTGGTCAAAGTTTCAAGATACTAAATTGAGAATTGAGTGTTTCATAAGCCATAAAAATTTGAATTTGTCATATACGTTAAAATTATCATATAAAACATGTTTTATAGAGTTTATGAGGTATCAGCTTAAATAAATACTTGGAAGTTAATAATCCTAAATATGAATCATTTACTGAATTCATTGGTCATGGTTTCATGATACTATTTTTTGTTTCACTCATATTAAGTTGCTACCAATTATGTTCAATAACAATTACACATACATTGCATAAATCCAATATTATTATCAATATCTTCTAGTCTATTTTCAAAATAAGATGTTGATACTTTTCCAAAGTGCTATGAATGCAAATTCCTGTCCCAGCAAGCCTTGGGTGAACTGCTGCACTGCAATCTGAAAAAAATGTGTCAGTTAAATATGTAAAATCGGTGGAGAATTAATTGAGAATTGATTGTTTTATAAGCAGTTAAAATATGAATTTATAACACGAGTCAAATTATCATTTAAAAGCATGTTTAGTGTTTATGAAGTATCAGCATCAATGAAATACATGGAAGTTAATAAAGCTAAATAGGAATCAATTACTTAATTCAATGGTGTTGTTTCATGTCAATTAATTGAGAATTGAGTGTTTCATAAGCCATAAAAAATTTGAATTTGTAATATACGTTAAAATTATCTTATAAAAACATGTTTTATAGAGTTTATGAAACATTGGCTTAAATGTAATGTATGATATTAATTAATGCTAAATCAGATCCATATTCTCTTTCTAGTGGTAAAAGTTTCAAGATACTAAATTGAGAATTGAGTGTTTCATAAGCCATAAAAAATTTGAATTTTTCATATACGTTAAATTATCATATAAAACATGTTTTTATAGAGTTTATGAAACATTGGCTTAATGTAATGTATGAAGTAATTAATCAAAATCAGATCCATTTTCTCTTTCTAGTGGTCAAGTTTCAAGATACTCAATTGAGAATTGAGTGTTTTCATAAGCCATAAAAATTTTGAATTTTGTCATATACGTTAATTTCATATAAAAACATGTTTATTACAGAGTTTATGAAACATTGGTTAAAAGTAATGTATGGAAGTAATTAATGCTAAATCAGATCCTTTTCTCTTTCTTCTAGTGTCAAAGATTCAAGATACTCATTAAGAATTGAGTGTTTCATAAGCCATAAAAATTTGAATTTGTAATATACGTTAAAA
>NW_021014707.1:0-5581 GCF_003676215.2 Rhopalosiphum maidis
TTGGTGATTCAACCCCAATTAGTTTAATTACGTTTTCTGGTGCACCGATGTGCAAATACCTTAAATATTATTTTTAGAAACTATTAGAATGTAAAATAAACAATGAAAAACCATTTTGAAGTCTTAAATTTGAATTTTTTTTTTATTTGTGTAGAGTGATTTAACATTCTATTCGTTTATTAACGATGTCCGGTGCACCAATGTGCTTATCACCTTAAATATAATTTTTAAAAACTCTTAGAATGTAAAATAAACAATGAAAAACCATTTTGAAGTCTTAAATTGAATTTTGATTTTTTGTGGGTTTTGGGTGATTCAACTCTCAATTAGTTTAATAACATTTTCTGGTGCACCGATGTGCTAATAACCTTAAATTTATTTTTAGAAACTATTAGAATGTCATAAACAATGAAAAACCATTTTGAAGTCTTAAATTTGAATTTTTTTTTTTTAGTTTTGTGTAGAGTGATTTAACCTTCTATTCGTTTATTAACGATGTCTGGTGCACCGATGTTTTAATAACCTTAAATATTTTTTAAAAACATTAGAATGTAAAATAAACAATGAAAAATCATGTTGAAGTCTTAAATTTGAATTTTGATTTTTTTGTGGGTTTTGGGTGATTCAACCCTCAATTAGTTTTAATAACGTTTTCTGGTGCACCGATGTGCTAATAACCTTAAATATTATTTTTAGAAACTATTAGAATGTCAAATAAACAATGAAAAACCATTTTGAAGTCTTAAATTTGAATTTTTTTTTTTTTAGTTTGGTAAGTGTTTAACCTTCTATTCGTTTATTAACGATGTCTGGTGCACCATTGTGCTTATCACCTAAATATTATTTTTAAAAACTCTTAGAATGTAAAATAAACAATGAAAATCATGTTGAAGTCTTAAATTTGAATTTTGATTTTTTTGTGGTTTTGGGTGATTCAACCCCCAATTACTTTAATTAACGTTTTATGGTGCACCGATGTGCAAATAACCTTAAATATTTTTTTAGAAACTCTTAGAATGTCAAATACAATGAAAAACCATTTGAAGTCTTAAATTTGAATTTTTTTTTTTTAGTTTGTGTAGAGTGATTTAACATTCTATTCGTTTATTAACGATGTCTGGTGCACCGATGTTTTAATAACCTAAATATTATTTTTTAAAACAATTAGAATGTAAATAAACAATGAAAAATCATGTTGAAGTCTTAAATTTGAATTTTGATTTTTTGTGGGTTTTGGGTGATTCAACCCTCAATTAGTTTAATAACATTTTCTGGTGCACCGATGTGCAAATAACCTTAAATATTATTTTTAGAAACTATTAGAATGTCAAAAACAATGAAAAACCATTTTGAAGTCTTAAATTTGAATTTTTTTTTTTTTTTAGTTTGTGTAGAGTGATTACCTTCTATTCGTTTATTAACGATGTCTGGTGCACCAATGTGCTTATCACCTTAAATATAATTTTTAAAACTCTTAGAATGTAAAATAAACAATGAAAAACCATTTTGAAGTCTTAAATTTGAATTTTGATTTTTTGTGGGTTTTGGTGATTCAACCTCAATTACGTTTACTTTACATTTTCTGGTGCACACGCTGTGCAAATAACCTTAAATATTATTTTTATAAACTCTTAGAATGTCAAATAAACAATGAAAAACCATTTTAGGTCTTAAATTTGAATTTTTTTTTTCGGTTTGTGTAGCGGTTATTTAACATTCGATTCTTTTATTAACGATGTCCAGTGCACGATGTTGCTTATTACCTTAAATATAATTTGTTCAACCCTCTTAGAATGTAAAATAAACATGAACCCATTTTGAATCATAAATTTGAAATTTTTGATGTTTTTGTGGGTGTTTGGTGATTCACCCCCCAATTACTTAATTACGTTTTTATGGCGCACCTATGTGCAAACAACTTAATATTATTTTTAGAACTCTTATAATGTCAACTAACATCATGAAAAACCATTTTGATGTCCTTAACTTTGAATGTTTTTTTTTTTAGTTTGTGTAGAGTGATTTAACATTCTATTCGTTTATTAACGATGTCTGGTGCACCAATGTGCTTATCACCTTAAATATTATTTTTAAAAACTCTTAGAATGTAAAATAAACAATGAAAAACCATTTTGAAGTCTTAAATTTGAATTTTGATTTTTTGTGGGTTTGGTGATTCAACCCCAATTAGTTTAATAACATTTTCTGGTGCACCGATGTGCTAATAACCTTAAATATTATTTTTAGAAACTATAGAATGTCAAATAAACAATGAAAAACCATTTTGAAGTCTTAAATTTGAATTTTTTTTTTTTAGTTTGTGTAGAGTGATTTAACATTCTATTCGTTTATTAACGATGTCTGGTGCACCGATGTGCTTATTACCTTAAATATTATTTTTAAAACTCTTAGAATGTAAAATAAACAATGAAAAACCATTTTGAAGTCTTAATTTGAATTTTGATTTTTGTTGGGTTTTGGGTGATTCAACCCTCATTAGTTTATAACATTTTCTGGTGCACCACCGATGTGCAAATAACCTTAAATATTATTTTTAGAAACTATTAGAATGTAAAATAAACAATGAAAAACCATTTTGAAGTCTTAAATTTGAATTTTTTTTTTTTTAGTTTGTGTAGAGTGATTTAACATTCTATTCGTTTATTAACGATGTCCAATGCACCAATGTGCTTATCACCCTTAAATATAATTTTTTAAACTCTTAGAATGTAAAATAAACAATGAAAAACCATTTTGAAGTCTTAAATTTGAATTTTGATTTTTGTGGGTTTTGGGTGATTCAACCCTCAATTAGTTTAATAACATTTTCTGGTGCACCGATGTTTTAATAACCTTAAATATTATTTTTAGAAACTTATAGAATGTCAAATAAACAATGAAAAACCATTTTGAAGTCTTAAATTTGAATTTTTTTTTTTTAGTTTGTGTAGAGTGATTTAATTAAACCTTCTATTCGTTATTACGATGTCTGGTGCACCGATGTTTTAATAACCTTAAATATTATTTTTAAAACTATTAGAATGTAAAATAACAATGAAAAACCATTTTGAAGTCTTAAATTTGAATTTTTTTTTTTTTAGTTTGTGTAGAGTGATTTAACATTCTATTCGTTTATTAACGATGTCCGGTGCACCAATGTGCTTATCACACCTTAAATATAATTTTTAAAAACTCTTAGAATGTAAAATAAACAATGAAAAACCATTTTGAAGTCTTAAATTTGAATTTTGATTTTTTGTGGGTTTGGGTGATTCAACCCTCAATTAGTTTAATAACATTTTCTGGTGCACCGATGTGCTAATAACCTTAAATATTATTTTTAGAAACTATTAGAATGTCAAATAAACAATGAAAAACCATTTTGAAGTCTTAATTTTGAATTTTTTTTTTTTTTAGTTTGTGTAGAGTGATTTAACCTTCTATTCGTTTATTAACGATGTCTGGTGCACCATGTTTTAATAACCTTAAATATTATTTTTAAAACAATTAGAATGTAAAATAAACAATGAAAATCATGTTTGAAGTCTTAAATTTGAATTTTTATTTTTTTGGGTTTTGGGTGATTCAACCCCAATTAGTTTAATAACGTTTTCTGGTGCACCGATGTGCAAATAACCTTAAATATTATTTTTTAGAAACTATTAGAATGTCAAATAAACAATGAAAAACCATTTTGAAGTCTTAAATTTGAATTTTTTTTTTTTAGTTTGTGTAGAGTGATTTAACATTCTATTCGTTTATTAACGATGTCCGGTGCACCAATGTGCTTATCACCTTAAATATAATTTTTAAACTCTTAGAATGTAAAATAACAATGAAAAACCATTTTGAAGTCTTAAATTTGAATTTTGATTTTTGTGGTTTTTGGGTGATTCAACCCTCAATTAGTTTAATAACATTTTCTGGTGCACCGATGTGCTAATAACCTTAAATATTATTTTTAGAAACTTTAGAATGTCAAATAACAATGAAAAACATTTTGAAGTCTTAAATTTGAATTTTTTTTTTTTTAGTTTGTGTAGAGTGATTTAACTTCTATTCGTTTATTAACGATGTCTGGTGCACCAATGTTTTAATAACCTTAAATATTATTTTTAAAAACTCTTAGAATGTAAAATAAACAATGAAAAACATGTTGAAGTCTTAAATTTGAATTTTGATTTTTTGTGGGTTTGGGTGATTCAACCCTCAATTAGTTTAATAACATTTTCTGGTGCACCGATGTGCTTAATAACCTTAAATATTATTTTTAGAAACTATTAGAATGTCAAATAAACAATGAAAAACCATTTGAAGTCTTAAATTTGAATTTTTTTTTTTTTAGTTTGTGTAGAGTGATTTAACCTTATTCTATTCGTTTATTAACGATGTCTGGTGCACCATTGTGCTTATCACCTTAAATATTATTTTTAAAACTCTTAGAATGTAAAATAAACAATGAAAAATCATGTTGAAGTCTTAAATTTGAATTTTTATTTTTTTGTGGTTTTTTGGTGATTCAACCCCCAATTAGTTTAATACGTTTTCTGGTGCACCGATGTGCAAATAACCTTAAATATTATTTTTAGAAACTCTTAGAATGTCAAATAAACAATGAAAAACCATTTTGAAGTCTTAAATTTGAATTTTTTTTTTTTTAGTTTGTGTAGAGTGATTTAACATTCTATTCGTTTATTAACGATGTCGGTGCACCGATGTTTTAATACCTTAAATATTATTTTTAAAAAACTTAGAATGTAAAATAAACAATGAAATCATGTTGAAGTCTTAAATTTGAATTTTGATTTTTTGTGGGTTTGGGTGATTCAACCCTCAATTTTTTAATAACATTTTCTGGTGCACCGATGTGCAATAACCTTAAATATTATTTTTAGAAACTATTAGAATGTCAAAAAAACAATGAAAAACCATTTTGAAGTCTTAAATTTGAATTTTTTTTTTTTAGTTTGTGTAGAGTGATTTAACATTCTATTCGTTTATTAACGATGTCCGGTGCACCATGTGCTTATCACCTTAAATATTATTTTTAAAAACTCTTAGAATGTAAAATAACAATGAAAAACCATTTTGAAGTCTTAAATTTGAATTTTGATTTTTGTGGGTTTTGGTGATTCAACCCTCAATTAGTTTAATAACATTTTCTGGTGCACCGATGTGTTAATAACCTTAAATATTATTTTTAGAAACTTATAGAATGTCAATAAACAATGAAAAACCATTTTGAAGTCTTAATTTGAATTTTTTTTTTTTTAGTTTGTGTAGAGTGATTTACCTTCTTTCGTTTATTAACGATGTCTGGTGCACCGATGTTTTAATAACCTTAAATATTATTTTTAAAAACTATTAGAATGTAAATAAACAATGAAAAACCATTTGAAGTCTTAAATTTGAATTTTTTTTTTTAGTTTGTGTAGAGTGATTTAACATTCATTCGTTATTAACGATGTCCTGTGCACCAATGTGCTATCACCTTAATATTATTTTTAAAAACTCTTAGAATGTAAATAAACAATGAAAAACCATTTTGAAGTCTTAAATTTGAATTTTGATTTTTTGTGGG
>NW_021014708.1:0-10470 GCF_003676215.2 Rhopalosiphum maidis
TTTTGTTAAAGTACACCAGATATACAGAAGCTAAAGGTAAATAATAATAAGATCGGGATATGTACTAATATAATAATATGTATAATTGAAACGAATAACTATAGTGCTCCGAGGCGTAATATAAAACAACGACTAATTGTCCTACAGACTACTACATAGAGAGAATATGCTAGTTATACAAAAATGCCTATTCAGCGTCTGCCGAACTACAGTGTGAATAATTTACTTATAATCTACATACTATAGGGTGTGTTGTTACATTCAACACTTCCCCTTAACAATATACCCTAACTTAGAATTAATATTTCTAATTCCCACATCTCCCTGAGTTCCTGAATCTTGGTCGTGGAGTTGGCTTATCAATATGTCAGCTAACTGCTCCTTGCTTGGCACATATTCTAGAGAAAACATTTCTAGAGAAAACATCCCTTCACTGAACTTCTCACGAATGTATGATAGCGTACATCGATGTGTTTTGTTCGCTTATGGTATTCTGGATTTTTCACTAGTTTGATAGCGCTTTGGTTGTCTGCATACAAAACAGGTGTATCTCCCTGTGGCTCCAGAAGATCACTGTAGTAAGCGTCAACCAAGTTGTTCCTGTATAGATTGGCTCAGCGCTATGTATTCTGCCTCAGTAGTCGAAAGTGCTACCGATTTTTGCCTTGTGAACACCATGCTACGATTCCATCTCCCATCATGAAAATGAATCCTGAAGTTGATCGTCTCGTTATTGTATCACCAGCATAGTCTGCATCACTATTCCACGCAACTTTGGTGTTACACTAGAATCATAAATTAACCATAATTAAACGTTCCCTTTAAATATTTAAATATGCGTTTCATCACAGCATTCCAATGAATTGTCAGAGGCTTTTCTAGATAACGACTGACAGGTTTACTGCAAACGTTATATCGGGCCTTGTTATTTGGCTTAGATACAACAAACTTCCAACTGCTTCTCTGTATGGAACTTCCCCTGCTTTCCAATGATCCTGCCAGATTTGGATCTAATGAGTGTTGTGGATCTTGGGAATATGCAAGACTTTGGTTTCTTTCTTCCATATTGAACCTCTCTAAAATGCGCTTGCAATATGAAATTGGTGTACGAAATTGAACCATCAGGTCTCTGATCAATTTCAATACCCAAGAAATGATCAAGTTCACCTTCCTTCGTCTCGAAGTTGTCCTTTAGATACTTCACCATTATGTACACCAGCTGGTTATTTTGCTGCGATTAGCCCATCGTCTACAAAAATAGCGACAATTAATAATTGATTGTTTTATTACTTACGAATACACAAGATCTGTTTTTGTTTCTTTAGGTCAAAGTTCATCAGCATATTTTTGAACTTTTTGTTCCAGCACCTGGGCGCCTGTTTCAACACCATATAGGCTCCGTTGAAGTTTGCATACTAAATGTGTTCCGTCTTCGTAACCTTTTGGCTGTTTCATATAAATGTCTTCTTCAAGATCTCCATATAAGAATGCTGTTTTAATGTCAAATTGTCTGAGTACTAATTTCTGGCTGCTGCTATCGCAAGTATTACTCGAACAGAATCATATTTCACTACTGGGCTGAATGTTTCTTGAAAATCTATTCCATGAACTTGCGCACACCCCTTTATCACTACCTTGCTTTGTACCGATCGACATCTCCGTTCGCTTTGTATTTAATCTTGTATACCCAACCATTATTGATAGGTTTTTTATTCTGGGGCAAGACCACAAGTGTCCATGTTTCATTCTTATTCAATGACACATTTCATCGTTCATTGCTGCCTTCCAATTATCTGAATTGTCACCTGTCATAGCGTCTTCGAATGTAACTGGATCATTACAATGCTGAAAATAACGCATCTCTATACCTGATAGGTTTATTGAGTTTTCCTCTGTCTCTGAGTGTCATTTTGTTTGCTCTTCAACTCCTATTGTTATCTGTTCATCATCATCCAACTTTCTCGTCGTCGTGTTGTCTTCCTCATCTCCAGCTTCTCCTTCCAAATTATTTCTCCTCTTCTTCTTTATTATGATTTTTATTTTACTTGTGTAGCTGTAGAGGACTTGTTTGACTCTTTGAATATTACATCTCTGCTTATTGAAATTTCTCTTCCATCAAAGCATACGATATCCTTTGGTTTCTCTTCTGAGTATCCAACGAATATACCTTTTCTACCCTTTTGGTCCCATTTTTCGTCGTTTTCTTTTGGTATATGTGCATATACTTCGGTACCAAAATTTTTCAGATGCTTTATATCGGGTGTTTTATTGAACCATAATTCATAGGTGTTTTTCCTTGTTTTTTCCTTCTTGACCTGTGTTACCTGTACGATTTTTGTATACACGACTGTATTCACTGCTTCTGCCCAAAGTGTCTTAGATAAATTTTTGCTATATAACATAGTTTCTGGCCGCTTCTACAATTGTTCGCATTGATCTTCCGCCTTGCCATTTTGCTGGGCGTGTATGGTACACTCGTCTCATGTTTTATTCCTAATTTATCCAATAAGGCTTTTACTTCAGTATTTTATATTCCAGACCACAATCACTTCTTAAAGTATTACTGAAATATTTAACTGATTTTTGACTGTATTCAAAAATAATTCAAATTTATTTTTAACTTCTGATTTTGGCTCATAAATACACATACGTATAGTTAGAAAAATCATCCTTGAATATAACAAATAACCGTTTACCTCCCAGTGAATTTTCCTCCATGGGGCCACATACATCACTGTGAATTAACTGACCTGGCTTTGTAGTTTAGTTTTACTTAATGTGAATGGCTCTCTGTGTTGTTTACCATAAATGCAAGCTTCACAGAAAATTTGTTTTTCGTTTCTATGAATGGAATCCGCTTATATTTCAAGTAGTTTCCGAACATATTGAAACATTCTGATGACTTAATATTTCATGCCACTGTAGTAACGTGATTTTTAACTGCAACACATTTGCTTGATCAGCCGGTTGTAATAATGTCTTGTTCTCAGAACCATTGAAAACATTTTATTCTCACGAACTCCAATAGCAACTATACGATTGTTTTTTTTAAATATACATCCTCACTGTCTGTCATCATTTTTATGCCTTTATCAAGACATGCTCCACACGAAAACAATTTACCTTCAGATCAGGTACATGTAAAACGTTTGACAAATGACTGTCAACCCATTTATCGCCGATTCTCGCTTGTACATTTATATTACCTTTACCAATAGCCATAATATGTTTACCATCACCGATACGTACTGGTAACTGCACTTCAATGACTCATAGTTACTGAACCATTCTCTTCTGCTGGTCATATGATCGCTAGCGCCTGAATCCACATACCATTTTTCCGACTCGTTGATTTCGATGTCCTTTGATTGTACACCAACCACGCATTTCCTGAGTTGCTCTTATTTTTTTCTTTTTGTTCTTTTAAGAAAATCCGGCATTCACGTTTCCAATGCCCTGGTTTTTTACAATGATTACACTGCCTGGTTTTTATCATTGTTCCATTGACTTTCAGAATTGCCATTTTTCGTATGTTTTTCTTTATTTGTTCCATAGGATTTCTTTGCCGAAAATGCACTACTACTACTTGCAATATCTCTCTGAGTATCATAACCTTGATTTTGCCTTGTTTCCTCTACCATGAGTCTAGATGACAAATTTGACAATGTTTTGTCCACTTTGGTATCGAATCCCATGCACTGTAGAAATGTTTGTAATTTTCTGGCAAAGTCATTAGTATCTTAGTCATAAGCATTGAGTTGGATATTGGTTCACCTAACTGCTTTAATTTTCTACTAAGACTCTCCAATTTCGAAATATGAATCGCCATATTGTCATCTGGGTCTTTAACATAGCTGTAGAACTTTTGTTGAATCAATGTTACACTCGAGTCCGACTTTTGTTCATATACACTAAGCAACTTGTCCCACATTTCCTTAGCCGTTCACAATTCATTATGTACTGCAGTGGTTGTTCATCCACTAACGTGACTATATACTTTTGAGCCTTGTTGTCCGCTTTTTATATATTGAATAATCTACACCATACCTTTTTCTTGCATCTTCTTCAGTTTCTGAACTTGATTTGTTAAGAACAGGTTTTTCGAATTTCCGGTCACAACTCAAATATATCGGCTGCAGTCATTATGACTTTTATTTGGAATTTCCATGTTTCCCCATTTTCATTACCTGTCAGTTTATTTATTTTTATAGATTCGTTTTCCATAATAACGAATTATCTGTACACTGTCTGTACACTATAAATGTAATAATAACAAACACAGTTTCTTCCTGCGCTTCACACGATCGATGCCCTAACACTGCACTGCACTATACTTCACGAATTATTATTGCTGTACACTGTCTGTACACAAACACGCGATTCGTAAATCAATAATATAGTATCAAACATACACACGACTCTATTATAATTACCGTACTACTGGGTCCCATAACCTGTTAAAGTACACCAGATATACAGAAGCTAAAGGTAAATAATAATAAGATCGGATATATGTAATAATATAATAATATGTATAATTGAAACGAATATATAGTGCTGCTCCGAGGCGTAATATAAAACACGACTAATTGTCCTACAGACTACTACATAGAGAGAAAATGCTAGTTTACAAAATGCCTATTCAGCGTCTGCCGAACTACAGTGTGAATAATTTTACTTATAATCTACATACTATAGGGTGTGTTGTTTACATTCAACAACTTTCATACATTTCATTTAATCCAATACTTCATAAACACTATAAAACATGTTTTATATGGTAAATTTGGCGTATTTTACAAATTCATTTTTTTAATTGCTTATAAAATATTCAATTCTCATGTTAGTATCTTGAAACCTTCACCACTAGAAAGAAATTTGTTTCTTATTTAGCATTAACAACTATCATACATTTCATTAATGCCAATGTTTCATAAACTCTATAAAATTGTTTTTATATGGTAAATTTGGTGTATTTTACAAATTCATTTTTTAAATTGCTTATAAAATACTCAATTCTCATGTTAGTATCTTGAAATCTTCAACCACTAGAAAGAGAATTTGTTTCTTATTTAGCATTAACAACTATCATACATTTATTAATGCCAATTTTCATAAACTCTATAAAACTTGTTTTTATATGGTAAATTTGACGTATATTAAAAATTCATTTTTTTAATTGCTTATAAAATACTCAATTCTCATGTTAGTACTTTGAAACCTTCACCACTAGAAAGAGAATTGTTTGTTTCATTAGCATTAATAACTATCATACATTACATTTAAGCCAATGTTTCATAAACTCTATAAAACATGTTTTTATATGGTAAATTTGACGTATTTTAACAATTCATTTTTTTAATTCTTATAAAATACTCAATTCTCATATTAGTATCTTGAAACCTTGACCACTAGAAAGAGAATATGTTTCTGATTTAGATTAATTACTTTCATTCATTTCATTTAATCCAATACTTCATAACACTATAAAACATGTTTTTATATGATAATATTAATGTAAATTCAAATTCAAATTTTTTATGGCTTATGAAATACTCAATTCTCAATTTAGTGTCTTGAAAGTTTGACCACTAGAAAGAGAATATGTTTCTTATTTAGCATTAATTACTTTCATACATTTCATTTAATCCAATACTTCATAAACACTATAAAACATGTTTTTATATGGTAAATTTGGCGTATTTTACAAATTCATTTTTTTAATTGCTTATAAAATACTCAATTCTCATGTTAGTATCTTGAAACCTTCACCACTAGAAAGAGAATATGTTTCTGATTTAGGATTAATTACTTTCATACATTTCATTTAATCCAATACTTCATAAACACTATAACATTTTTTTATATGATAATATTAATGTAATTACAAATTCAAATTTTTTATGGCTTATGAAATACTCAATTCTCAATTTAGTGTCTTGAAAGTTTGACCACTAGAAAGATAATATGTTTCTTATTTAGCATTATTACTTTTTTATACATTTCCATTTAAATCCAATACTTCATAAACACTATAAAACATGTTTTATATGGTAAATTTGGCGTCTTTTACAAATTCAATTTTTTTAAATTGCTTATAAAATACTCAATTCTCATGTTAGTAATCTTGAAACACTTCACCACTTAGGACAGAGAATTTGTTTCTTATTTAACATTAATTACTTTCATACATTTCATTTAATCCAATTTTTCATAAACACTATAAAACATGTTTTTATATGGTAATTTTGGCGTATTTTACAAATTCATTTTTTTAAATTGCTTATAAAATTCATTCAATTCTCCATGTTAGTATCTTGAAAACCTTCACCACTAGAAAGAGAATTTGTTTTCTTATATTTAGGCATTAACAACTATCATACATTCATTGATGCCAATGTTTCATAAACCTCTATAAAACTTGTTTTTATATGGTACATTTTGGAGTATATTAAAAATTCATTTTTTAAATTGCTTATAAATACTCAATTCTCATGTTAGTATCTTGAAACCTTCACCACTAGAAAGAGAATTTGTTTCTTATTTAGCATTAACAACTATCATACATTTCATTAATGCCAATGTTTCATAAACTCTATAAAACTTGTTTTTATATGATAATATTGGAGTATATTAAAAATTCATTTTTTTAATTGCTTATAAAATACTCAATTCTCATATTAGTATCTTGAAACCTTGACCACTAGAAAGAGAATATGTTTTCTGATTTAGGATTAATTACTTTCATACATTTCATTTAATCCAATACTTCATAAACACTATAAAACATGTTTTTATATGGTAAATTGTCGTATTTTACAAATTCATTTTTTTTAATTGCTTATAAAATACTCAATTCTCATGTTAGTATCTTGAAACCTTCACACGCTAGAAAGAGAATTTGTTTCTATTTAACATTAATTACTTTCATACATTTCATTAATCCAATACTTTCTTCATAAACACTATAAAACATGTTTTTATATGGTAAATTTGGCGTATTTTACAAATTCATTTTTTAATTGCTTATAAAATACTCAATTCTCATGTTAGTATCTTGAACCTTCACCACTAGAAAGAGAATTTGTTTCTTATTTAGCATTAACAACTATCATACATTTCATTAATGCCAATGTTTCATAAACTCTAAAACTTGTTTTTATATGATAATATTGAGTATATTTAAAAATTCATTTTTTTAATTGCTTATAAAATACTCAATTTTCATATTAGTATCTTGAAACCTTGACCACTAGAAAGAGAATATGTTTCTGATTTAGGATTATTACTTTCATACATTTCATTTTTAATCCAATACTTCATAAACACTATAAAACATGTTTTTATATGATAATATAATGTAAATTACAAATTCAAATTTTTTATGGCTTATGAAATACTCAATTCTCAATTTAGTGTCTTGAAAGTTTGACCACTAGAAAGAGAATATGTTTCTTATTTAGCATTAATTACTTTCATACATTCATTTAAGCCAATACTTCATAACACTATAAAAACATGTTTTATATGGTTAATTTGGCGTATATTAAAATTCAAATTTTCAGATGGCTTATGAAAACACTCCAATTCTTGCATTTTAGTATCTTGCAAGCCTTGACCACAGAAAGAGAAATTGGATCTGATTTAGCATTAATTACTTTCATACATTACATTTAAGCCAACTACCTTCATAACACTATAAACATAGTTTTTTATATGGTAAATTTGGCGTATTTTACAAATTCATTTTTTTAATTGCTTATAAAATATTCAATTCTCATGTTAGTATCTTGAAAGCCTTCACCACTAGAAAGAGAATTTGTTTCTTATTTAGCATTAACAACTATCATACATTTCATTAATATGCCAATGTTTTCATAAACTCTATAAAACTTGTTTTATATGGGTAATTTTGTGGTATTTTTCAAAATTCATTTTTTTAAATTGCTTATAAAATACTCAATTCTCATGTTATTATCTTGAAATCTTCACCACTAGAAGAGAATTTGGTTTCTTATTTAGCATTAACCAACATTATCATACTTTCATTAATGCCAATGTTTCATAACTCTATAAAACTTGTTTTTATATGGTAATTTGACGTATATTAAAAATTCATTATTTTTAAATTGCTTATAAAATACTCAATTCTCATGTTAGTACTTTGAAACCTTACACCACTATAAGAGAATTTGTTTCATTTAGCTTATTAATAACTATCATACATTACATTAAGCCAATGTTTCATAAACTCTATAAACATGTTTTTATATGGTAAATTTGACGTATTTTACAAATTCATTTTTTTAATTCTTATAAAATACTCAATTCTCATATTAGTATCTTAACCTTGACCACTAGAAGAGAATATGTTTCTGATTTAGGATTAATTACTTTCATTCATTTCATTTAATCCAATACTTCATAACACTATAAAACATGTTTTTTATATGATAATATTAATGTACATTACAAATTCAAATTTTTTAATTGCTTATGAAATACTCAATTCTCCATTTCGTGTCTTGAAAGTTGACCACTAGAAAGACGAATATGTTTCTTATTTAGCATTATTACTTTCATACATTTCATTTAATCCAATACTTCAATAAACACTATAAAACAATGTTTTATATGGTAAATTTGGCGTATTTTAACAAATTCATTTTTTTACATTGCTTATAAAATACTCATTCTCCATGTTAGTAATCATTGAAACCTTCACCACTAGAAAGAGAATATGTTTCTGATTTAGGGATTATTACTTTCATTACATTCATATTTAATCAATACTTCATAAACAATATAAACATGTTTTTATAATATGATAATATTAATATGTAAATATTACAAATTCAATTTTTTATGGCTTATGAATACTCAATTCATTAATTTAGTTTCTTGAAAGTTTGACCACTAGAAAGAGACTAATTTTCTGTATTTAGTGACATTAGTACTTCATCATACATTTATTTAATCCAAATACTTTCATAAACTACTATAAAACATGTTTTAGTATGGTAAATTTGGCGTATTTTACAAATTCATTTTTTAATTGCTTATAAAATACTCAATTCTCATGTTAGTATCTTGAAACCTTCACCACTAGAAAGAGAATTTGTTTCTTATTTAACATTAATTACTTTCATACATTCATTTAATCCAAACTTCATAAACACTATAAAACATGTTTTTATATGTAAATTTGGCGTATTTTACAAATTCATTTTTTTTAATTGCTTATAAAATACTCAATTCTCATGTTAGTATCTTGAAACCTTCACCACTAGAAAGAGAATTTGTTTCTTATTTAGCATTAACAACTATCATACATTTCATTAATGCCAATGTTTCATAAACTCTATAAACTTGTTTTTATATGATAATTTTGGAGTATATTAAAATTCATTTTTTAATTGCTTATAAAATACTCAATTCTCATGTTAGTATCTTGACCTCACCACTAGAAAGAGAATTTGTTTCTTATTTAGCATTAACAACTTTCATACATTTCATTAATCCAATGTTCATAAACTCTATAAAACTTGTTTTTATATGAAATTGGGAGTATATTAAAAATTCATTTTTTTAATTGCTTATAAAATACTCAATTCTCATATTAGTATCTTGAAACCTTGACCACTAGAAAGAGAATATGTTTCTGATTTAGGATTAATTACTTTCATACATTTCATTAATCCAATACTTCATAACACTATAAAACATGTTTTTATATGGTAAATTTGTCGTATTTTAAAATTTCATTTTTTATTGCTTATAAAATACTCAATTCTCATGTTAGTATCTTGAAACCTTCACCGCTAGAAAGAGAATTTGTTTCTTATTTAGCATTATTACTTTCATACATTTCATTTAATCCAATACTTCATAAACCTATAAACATGTTTTTATATGGTAAATTTGGCGTATTTTCAAATTCATTTTTTTAATTGCTTATAAAATACTCAATTCTCATGTTAGTATCTTGAAACCTTCACCACTAGAAAGAGAATTTGTTTCTATATTAGCATTAACACTTATCATACATTTCATTAATGCCAATGTTTCATAAACTCTATAAAACTATGTTTTTATATGAATAATTTTGGAGTATATTAAAAATTCAATTTTTTAAATTGCTTATAAAATACTCAATTCTCATGTTAGTATCTTGAAACCTTCACCACTAGAAAGAGAATTTGTTTCTTATTTAGCATTAACAACTAATCATACATTTCATTAATGCCAATGTTTCATAAACTCTATAAAACTTGTTTTTTATATGATAATTTTGGAGTATATAAAAATTCATTTTTTTAATTGCTTAAAAATACTCAATTCTCATGTTAGTATCTTGAAACCTTCAGCACTAGAAAGAGAATTTGTTTCTTATTTAGCATTAAAACTATCATACATTTCATTAATGCCAATGTTTCATAAACTCTATAAAACTTGTTTTTATATGATAAT
>NW_021014709.1:0-12207 GCF_003676215.2 Rhopalosiphum maidis
AATTAATAACGTTTTCTGTTGCACCATATGCAACTAACCTTAAATATTATTTTTAAAAATCATACAATGTAATGTAAACATAACCTAACAATTTCTAAGTCATAATTTGAATTTATTTTTTTAAAGGGTATAGTTTTTACACAAAACCACTTTAATTAATAACGTTTTCTGGTGCAACCATATGCAACTAACCTTAAATATTATTTTTAAAAAATCATACAATGTAATGTAAACATAACCTAACAATTTCTAAGTCATAATTTGAATTTTTTTTTTTAAAGGGTATAGTTTTACACAAAAACCACTTTGATTAATAACGTTTTCTGGTGCAACATATGCAACTAACCTTAAATATTATTTTTAAAAATCATACAATGTAATGTAAACATAACCTAACAATTTCTAAGTCATAATTTTAATTTTTTTTTTAAGTGGGTATAGGTTACACAAAAACCACTTTGATTAATAACGTTTTCTGTTGCAACCATATGCAACTAACCTTAAATATTATTTTTAAAAAATCATTTAATGTAATGTAAACATAACCTAACAATTTCTAAGTCATAATTTTAATTTTTTTTTTTTAGAGGGTAATAATGTACACTAACCCCACTTTGTTTAATAACGATTTCTGTGAAATATTTTGCAACTAACCTTAAATATTATTTTTAAAAATCATACAATGTAATGTAAACATAACCTAACAATTTCTAAGTCATAATTTGAATTAATTTTTTTTAAAGGGTATAGTTTTACACAAAAACCACTTTAATTAATAACGTTTTCTGGTGCAACCATATGCAACTAACCTTAAATATTATTTTTAAAAAATCATACAATGTAATGTAAACATAACCTAACAATTTCTAAGTCATAATTTTAATTTTTTTTTTAGTGGGTATAGGTTTACACAAAAACACTTTGATTAATAACGTTTTCTGTTGCAACCATATGCAACTAACCTTAATATTATTTTAAAAAATCATACAATGTAATGTAAACATAACCTAACAATTTCTAAGTCATAATTTGAATTTATTTTTTTAAAAGGTATAGTTTTACACAAAAACCACTTTGATTAATAACGTTTTCTGGTGCAACCATATGCAACTAACCTTAAATATTATTTTTAAAAAATCATACAATGTAATGTAAACATAACCTAACAATTTCTAAGTCATAATTTGAATTTTTTTTTTTTAAAGGATAGTTTTACACAAAAACCACTTTAATTAATAACGTTTTCTGTTGCAACCATATGCAACTAACCTTAAATATTATTTTTAAAAAATCATACAATGTAATGTAAACATAACCTAACAATTTCTAAGTCATAATTTGAATTTTTTTTTTAGTGGGTATAGGTTTACACAAACCCACTTTGATTAATAACGTTTTCTGTTGCAACCATATGCAACTAACCTTAAATATTATTTTTTAAAAATCATTAATGTAATGTAAACATAACCTAACAATTTCTAAGTCATAATTTTAATTTTTTTTTTTAAGAGGGTAATAATGTACACAACCCCACTTTGTTTAATAACGATTTATTGTGAAAATATTTTGCAACTAACCTTAAATATAATTTTTAAAAATCATACAATGTAATGTAAACATAACCTAACAATTTTTAAGTCATAATTTGAATTTATTTTTTTTAAAGGGTATAGTTTTACACAAAAACCACTTTAATTAATAACGTATTCTGTTGCAACCATATGCAACTAACCTTAAATATTATTTTTAAAAAATCATACAATGTAATGTAAACATAACCTAATAATTTCTAAGTCATAATTTGAATTAATTTTTTTTAAAGGGTATAGTTTTACACAAAAACCACTTTAATTAATAACGTTTTCTGGTGCTACCATATGCAACTAACCTTAAATATTATTTTTAAAAAATCATACAATGTAATGTAAACATAACCTAACAATTTCTAAGTCATAATTTGAATTTTTTTTTTTTAAAGGGTATAGTTTTACATAAAAACCACTTTGATTAATAACGTTTTCTGGTGCAACAATATGCAACTAACCTTAAATATTATTTTTAAAAAATCATACAATGTAATGTAAACATAACCTAACAATTTCTAAGTCATAATTTTAATTTTTTTTTTAAGTGGGTATAGGATTACACAAAAACCACTTTGATAAATAACGTTTTCTGTTGCAACCATATGCAACTAACCTTAAATATTATTTTTAAAAAATCATTTAATGTAATATAAACATAACCTAACAATTTCTAAGTCATAATTTTAATTTTTTTTTTTAAGAGGGTAATAATGTACACTAACCCCACTTTGTTTAATAACGATTTAATGTGAAAAGATTTTGCAACTAACCTTAAATATAATTTTTAAAAAATCATACAATGTAATGTAAACATAACCTAATAATTTCTAAGTCATAATTTGAATTAATTTTTTTTAAAGGGTATAGTCTTACACAAAAACCACTTTAATTAATAACGTTTTCTGGTGCTACCATATGCAACTAACCTTAAATATTATTTTTAAAAAATCATACAATGTAATGTAAACATAACCTAACAATTTCTAAGTCATAATTTGAATTTATTTTTTTTAAAGGGTATAGTTTTACACAAAAAACACTTTAATAAATAACGTTTTCTGTTGCAACCATATGCAACTAACCTTAAATATTATTTTTAAAAAATCATTTAATGTAATATAAACATAACCTAACAATTTCTAAGTCATAATTTTAATTTTTTTTTTTTAGAGGGTTATAATGTACACTAACCCCACTTTGTTTAATAACGATTTATTGTGAAAAGATTTTGCAACTAACCTTAAATATTATTTTTAAAAAATCATACAATGTAATGTAAACATAACCTAATAATTACTAAGTCATAATTTTAATTTTTTTTTTTAAAGGGTATAGTTTTACACAAAAACCACTTTAATTAATAACGTTTTCTGGTGCAACCATATGCAACTAACCTTAAATATTATTTTTTAAAAATCATACAATGTAATGTAAACATAACCTAACAATTTCTAAGTCATAATTTGAATTATTTTTTTTAAAGGGTATAGTTTTACACAAAAACCACTTTGATTAATAACGTTTTCTGTTGCAACCATATGCAACTAACCTTAAATATTATTTTTAAAAATCATACAATGTAATGTAAACATAACCTAACAATTTCTAAGTCATAATTTTAATTTTTTTTTTAGTGGGTATAGTTTACACAAAAACCACTTTGATTAATAACGTTTTCTGTTGCAACCATATGCAACTAACCTTAAATATTATTTTTAAAAAATCATTTAATGTAATGTAAACATAACCTAACAATTTCTAAGTCATAATTTTAATTTTTTTTTTTAGAGGGTAATAATGTACACTAACCCCACTTTGTTTAATAACGATTTATTGTGAAATATTTTGCAACTAACCTTAAATATAATTTTTAAAAAATCATACAATGTAATGTAAACATAACCTAACAATTTCTAAGTCATAATTTGAATTTATTTTTTTTAAAGGGTATAGTTTTACACAAAAACCACTTTAATTAATAACGTTTTCTGTTGCAACCATATGCAACTAACCTTAATATTATTTTTAAAAATCATACAATGTAATGTAAACATAACCTAACAATTTCTAAGTCATAATTTTAATTTTTTTTTTAGTGGGTATAGGTTTACACAAAAACCACTTTGATTAATAACGTTTTCTGTTGCAACCATATGCAACTAACCTTAAATATTATTTTTAAAAAATCATTTAATGTAATGTAAACATAACCTAACAATTTCTAAGTCATAATTTTAATTTTTTTTTTTTAGAGGGTAATAATGTACACTAACCCCACTTTGTTTAATAACGATTTATTGTGAAAATATTTTGCAACTAACCTTAAATATTATTTTTAAAAAATCATACAATGTAATGTAAACATAACCTAACAATTTCTAAGTCATAATTTGAATTTATTTTTTTTTAAAGGGTATAGTTTTACACAAAAACCACTTTAATTAATAACGTTTTCTGTTGCAACCATATGCAACTAACCTTAAATATTATTTTTAAAAAATCATACAATGTAATGTAAACATAACCTAACAATTTCTAAGTCATAATTTGAATTTTTTTTTTTTAAAGGGTATAGTTTTACACAAAAACCACTTTGATTAATAACGTTTTCTGTTGCAACCATATGCAACTAACCTTAAATATTATTTTTAAAAAATCATACAATGTAATGTAAACATAACCTAACAATTTCTAAGTCATAATTTTAATTTTTTTTTTAGTGGGTATAGGATTACACAAAAACCACTTTGATTAATAACGTTTTCTGTTGCAACCATATGCAACTAACCTTAAATATTATTTTTAAAAAATCATTTAATGTAATGTAAACATAACCTAACAATTTCTAAGTCATAATTTTAATTTTTTTTTTTAAGAGGGTAATAATGTACACTAACCCCACTTTGTTTAATAACGATTTATTGTGAAAAGATTTTGCAACTAACCTTAAATATATTTTTAAAAAATCATACAATGTAATGTAAACATAACCTAACAATTTCTAAGTCATAATTTGAATTTATTTTTTTAAAGGGTATAGTTTTACACAAAAACCACTTTAATTAATAACGTTTTCTGGTGCAACCATATGCAACTAACCTTAAATATTATTTTTAAAAATCATACAATGTAATGTAAACATAACCTAACAATTTCTAAGTCATAATTTGAATTTATTTTTTTTAAAGGGTATAGTTTTACACAAAAACCACTTTGATTAATAACGTTTTCTGGTGCAACCATATGCAACTAACCTTAAATATTATTTTAAAAAATCATACAATGTAATGTAAACATAACCTAACAATTTCTAAGTCATAATTTGAATTTTTTTTTTTAAAGGGTATAGTTTTACACAAAAACCACTTTAATTAATAACGTTTTCTGTTGCAATCATATGCAACTAACCTTAATATTATTTTTAAAAAATCATACAATGTAATGTAAACATAACCTAACAATTTCTAAGTCATAATTTTAATTTTTTTTTTAAGTGGGTATAGGATTACACAAAAACCACTTTGATTAATAACGTTTTCTGTTGCAACCATATGCAACTAACCTTAAATATTATTTTTAAAAAATCATTTAATGTAATGTAAACATAACCTAACAATTTCTAAGTCATAATTTTAATTTTTTTTTTTAGAGGGTAATAATGTACACTAACCCCACTTTGTTTAATAACGATTTATGTGAAAATATTTGCAACTAACCTTAAATATAATTTTTAAAAAATCATACAATGTAATGTAAACATAACCTAACAATTTCTAAGTCATAATTTGAATTTATTTTTTTTAAAGGGTATAGTTTTACACAAAAAACACTTTAATTAATAACGTTTTCTGGTGCAACCATATGCAACTAACCTTAAATTATTTTTTAAAAAATCATACAATGTAATGTAAACATAACCTAACAATTTCTAAGTCATAATTTGAATTTATTTTTTTTAAAGGGTATAGTTTTACACAAAAACCACTTTAATTAATAACGTTTTCTGTTGCAATCATATGCAACTAACCTTAATATTATTTTTAAAAAATCATACAATGTAATGTAAACATAACCTAACAATTTCTAAGTCATAATTTTAATTTTTTTTTTAGTGGGTATAGGATTACACAAAAACCACTTTGATTAATAACGTTTTCTGTTGCAACCATATGCAACTAACCTTAAATATTATTTTTAAAAAATCATTTAATGTAATATAAACATAACCTAACAATTTCTAAGTCATAATTTTAATTTTTTTTTTTTAGAGGGTAATAATGTACACTAACCCACTTTGTTTAATAACGATTTATTGTGAAAATATTTTGCAACTAACCTTAAATATATTTTAAAAAATCATACAATGTAATGTAAACATAACCTAACAATTTCTAAGTCATAATTTGAATTTATTTTTTTTAAAGGGTATAGTTTTACACAAAAACCACTTTAATTAATAACGTTTTCTGGTGCAACCATATGCAACTAACCTTAAATATTATTTTTAAAAATCATACAATGTAATGTAAACATAACCTAACAATTTCTAAGTCATAATTTGAATTTATTTTTTTTAAAGGGTATAGTTTTACACAAAACCACTTTGATTAATAACGTTTTCTGTTGCAACCATATGCAACTAACCTTAAATATTATTTTTTAAAAATCATACAATGTAATGTAAACATAACCTAACAATTTCTAAGTCATAATTTAATTTTTTTTTTAGTGGGTATAGGTTTACACAAAAACCACTTTGATTAATAACGTTTTCTGTTGCAACCATATGCAACTAACCTTAAATATTATTTTTAAAAAATCATTAATGTAATGTAAACATAACCTAACAATTTCTAAGTCATAATTTTAATTTTTTTTTTTTTAGAGGGTAATAATGTACACTAACCCCACTTTGTTTAATAACGATTTATTGTGAAAATATTTGCAACTAACCTTAAATATAATTTTTAAAAATCATACAATGTAATGTAAACATAACCTAACAATTTCTAAGTCATAATTTGAATTTATTTTTTTTAAAGGGTATAGTTTTACACAAAACCACTTTAATTAATAACGTTTTCTGTTGCAACCATATGCAACTAACCTTAATATTATTTTTAAAAAATCATACAATGTAATGTAAACATAACCTAACAATTTCTAAGTCATAATTTTAATTTTTTTTTTAGTGGGTATAGGATTACACAAACCACTTTGATTAATAACGTTTTCTGTTGCAACCATATGCAACTAACCTTAAATATTATTTTTAAAAATCATTTAATGTAATATAAACATAACCTAACAATTTCTAAGTCATAATTTTAATTTTTTTTTTTAGAGGGTAATAATGTACACTAACCCCACTTTGTTTAATAACGATTTATTGTGAAAATATTTTGCAACTAACCTTAAATATAATTTTAAAAAATCATACAATGTAATGTAAACATAACCTAACAATTTCTAAGTCATAATTTGAATTTATTTTTTTTAAAGGGTATAGTTTTACACACAAAACCACTTTAATTAATAACGTTTTCTGTTGCAACCATATGCAACTAACCAAATATTATTTTTAAAAAATCATACAATGTAATGTAAACATAACCTAACAATTTCTAAGTCATAATTTTAATTTTTTTTTTGTGGGTATAGTTTACACAAAAACCACTTTGATTAATAACGTTTTCTGTTGCAACCATATGCAACTAACCTTAAATATTTTTTTAAAAAATCATTTAATGTAATATAAACATAACCTAACAATTTCTAAGTCATAATTTTAATTTTTTTTTTTAGAGGGTAATAATGTACACTAACCCACTTTGTTTAATAACGATTTATTGTGAAAAGATTTTGCAACTAACCTTAAATATATTTTTAAAAAATCATACAATGTAATGTAAACATAACCTAACAATTTCTAAGTCATAATTTGAATTTATTTTTTTTAAGGGTATAGTTTTACACAAAAACCTTTAATTAATAACGTTTTCTGGTGCAACCATATGCAACTAACCTTAAATATTATTTTTAAAAATCATACAATGTAATGTAAACATACCTAACAATTTCTAAGTCATAATTTGAATTTATTTTTTTTAAAGGGTATAGTTTTACACAAAACCACTTAAATTAATAACGTTTTCTGTGCTAACCATATGCAACTAACCTAAATATTATTTTAAAAAAATCATACATGTAATGTAATCATAACCTAACCAAATTTCTAAGTCATAATTTGAATTTTGTTTTTTTTAAAGGGTATAGTTTACACCAAAACCACTTTAATTAATAACGTATTTATGTTGCAAACCGATATGCAACTAACCTTAAATATTATTTTTAAAAAATCATACAATGTAATGTAAACATAACCTAACAATTTCTAAGTCATAATTTTAATTTTTTTTTTAAGTGGGTATAGGTTTACACAAAAACCACTTTGATTAATAACGTTTTCTGTTGCAACCATATGCAACTAACCTTAAATATTATTTTTAAAAAATCATTTAATGTAATATAAACATAACCTAACAATTTCTAAGTCATAATTTTAATTTTTTTTTTTTAGAGGGTAATAATGTACACTAACCCACTTTGTTTAATAACGATTTATTGTGAAAATATTTTGCAACTAACCTTAAATATAATTTTTAAAAATCATACAATGTAATGTAAACATAACCTAACAATTTCTAAGTCATAATTTGAATTTATTTTTTTTAAAGGGTATAGTTTTACACAAAAAACACTTTAATTAATAACGTTTTCTGGTGCAACCATATGCAACTAACCTTAAATATTATTTTTAAAAATCATACAATGTAATGTAAACATAACCTAACAATTTCTAAGTCATAATTTGAATTTATTTTTTTTAAAGGGTATAGTTTTACACAAAAACCACTTTAATTAATAACGTTTTCTGTTGCAACCATATGCAACTAACCTTAATATTATTTTTAAAAAATCATACAATGTAATGTAAACATAACCTAACAATTTCTAAGTCATAATTTTAATTTTTTTTTAGTGGGTATAGGATTACACAAAACCACTTTGATTAATAACGTTTTCTGTTGCAACCATATGCAACTAACCTTAAATATTATTTTTAAAAAATCATTTAATGTAATATAAACATAACCTAACAATTTCTAAGTCATAATTTTAATTTTTTTTTTTTAGAGGGTAATAATGTACACTAACCCCACTTTGTTTATAACGATTTATTGTGAAAAGATTTGCAACTAACCTTAAATATTATTTTTAAAAAATCATACAATGTAATGTAAACATAACCTAACAATTTCTAAGTCATAATTTGAATTTAATTTTTTTAAAGGGTATAGTTTTACACAAAAACCACTTTAATTAATAACGTTTTCTGGTGCAACCATATGCAACTAACCTTAAATATTATTTTAAAAATCATACAATGTAATGTAAACATAACCTAACAATTTCTAAGTCATAATTTGAATTTATTTTTTTTAAAGGGTATAGTTTTACAAAAAACCACTTTGATTAATAACGTTTTCTGGTGCAACCATATGCAACTAACCTTAAATATTATTTTTAAAAATCATACAATGTAATGTAAACATAACCTAACAATTTCTAAGTCATAATTTGAATTTATTTTTTTTAAAGGGTATAGTTTTACACAAAACCACTTTAATTAATAACGTTTTCTGTTGCAATCATATGCAACTAACCTTAATATTATTTTTAAAAAATCATACAATGTAATGTAAACATAACCTAACAATTTCTAAGTCATAATTTTAATTTTTTTTTTAGTGGGTATAGGATTACACAAAAACCACTTTGATTAATAACGTTTTCTGTTGCAACCATATGCAACTAACCTTAAATATTATTTTTAAAAATCATTTAATGTAATGTAAACATAACCTAACAATTTCTAAGTCATAATTTTAATTTTTTTTTTTTAGAGGGTAATAATGTACACTAAACCCACTTTGTTTAATAACGATTTATTGTGAAAATATTTTGCAACTAACCTTAAATATTATTTTTAAAAAATCATACAATGTAATGTAAACATAACCTAACAATTTCTAAGTCATAATTTTAATTTTTTTTTTTAGAGGGTAATAATGTTACACTAACCCCACTTTGTTTAATAACGATTTATTGTGAAAATATTTGCAACTAACCTTAAATATATTTTTAAAAAATCATACAATGTAATGTAAACATAACCTAACAATTTCTAAGTCATAATTTGAATTATTTTTTTAAAGGGTATAGTTTTACACAAAAAACACTTTAATTAATAACGTTTTCTGGTGCAACCATATGCAACTAACCTTAAATATTATTTTTAAAAAATCATACAATGTAATGTAAACATAACCTAACAATTTCTAAGTCATAATTTGAATTTATTTTTTTAAAGGGTATAGTTTACACAAAAACCACTTTAATTAATAACGTTTTCTGTTGCAACCATATGCAACTAACCTTAAATATTATTTTTAAAAAATCATTTAATGTAATATAAACATAACCTAACAATTTCTAAGTCATAATTTTAATTTTTTTTTTTTAGAGGGTAATAATGTACACTAACCCCACTTTGTTTAATAACGATTTATTGTGAAAAGATTTTGCAACTAACCTTAAATATAATTTTAAAAAATCATACAATGTAATGTAAACATAACCTAACAATTTCTAAGTCATAATTTGAATTTATTTTTTTTAAAGGGTATAGTTTTACACAAAAACCACTTTGATTAATAACGTTTTCTGGTGCTACCATATGCAACTAACCTTAAATATTATTTTTAAAAATCATACAATGTAATGTAAACATAACCTAACAATTTCTAAGTCATAATTTGAATTTATTTTTTTTAAAGGGTATAGTTTACACAAAAACCACTTTAATTAATAACGTTTCTGTTGCAATCATATGCAACTAACCTTAATATTATTTTTAAAAAATCATACAATGTAATGTAAACATAACCTAACAATTTCTAAGTCATAATTTTTATATTTTTTTTAAGTGGGTATAGGATTACACAAAAACCACTTTGATTAATAACGTTTTCTGTTGCAACCATATGCAACTAACCTAAATATTATTTTTAAAAATCTTTAATGTAATATAAACATAACCTAACAATTTCTAAGTCATAATTTTAATTTTTTTTTTTTAGAGGGTAATAATGTACACTAACCCCACTTTGTTTAATAACGATTTATTGTGAAATATTTTGCAACTAACCTTAAATATAATTTTTAAAAAATCATACCACATGTATGTAAACATAACCTAACAATTTCTAAGTCATAATTTGAATTTATTTTTTTAAAGGGTATAGTTTTACACAAAAAACACTTTAATTAATAACGTTTTCTGGTGCAACCATATGCAACTAACCTTAAATATTATTTTAAAAATCATACAATGTAATGTAAACATAACCTAACAATTTCTAAGTCATAATTTGAATTTTTTTTTTTAAGGGTATAGTTTTACACAAAACCACTTTAATTAATAACGTTTTCTGTTGCAACCATATGCAACTAACCTTAAATATTATTTTTTAAAAATCATTAATGTAATATAAACATAACCTAACAATTTCTAAGTCATAATTTTAATTTTTTTTTTAGAGGGTAATAATGTACACTAACCCCACTTTGTTAATAACGATTTATTGTGAAAAGATTTTGCAACTAACCTTAAATATAATTTTTAAAAAATCATACAATGTAATGTAAACATAACCTAACAATTTCTAAGTCATAATTTGAATTTATTTTTTTAAAGGGTATAGTTTTACACAAAAACCACTTTGATTAATAACGTTTTCTGGTGCAACCATATGCAACTAACCTTAAATATTATTTTTAAAAAATCATACAATGTAATGTAAACATAACCTAACAATTTCTAAGTCATAATTTGAATTTATTTTTTTTAAAGGATATAGTTTTACACAAAACCACTTTATTAATAACGTTTTCTGTTGCAATCATATGCAACTAACCTTAATATTATTTTTAAAAAATCATACAATGTAATGTAAACATAACCTAACAATTTCTAAGTCAAATTTAATTATTTTTTTTAAGTGGGTATAGGATTACACAAAAACCACTTTCATTAATAACGTTTTCTGTTGCAACCATATGCAACTAACCTTAAATATTATTTTTAAAAAATCATTTAATGTAATATAAACATAACCTAACAATTTCTAAGTCATAATTTTAATTTTTTTTTTTTAGAGGGTAATAATGTACACTAACCCCACTTTGTTTAATAACGATTTATGTTGCAAATATTGCAACTAACCTTAATATATTTTTAAAAAATCATACAATGTAATGTAAACATAACCTAACAATTTCTAAGTCATAATTGAATTTATTTTTTTTAAAGGGTATAGTTTTACACAAAAAACCACTTTATTAATAACGTTTTCTGTGCAACCATATGCAACTAACCTTAAATATATTTTTAAAAAATCATACAATGTAATGTAAACATCCTAACAATTTCTAAGTCATAATTTGAATTAATTTTTTTTAAAGGGTATAGTTTTACACAAAACCACTTTAATTAATA
>NW_021014710.1:0-8593 GCF_003676215.2 Rhopalosiphum maidis
ATATTTAAGGTGATAAGCACATTGGTGCACCAGACGTTAAAAAAATAAAAATCACTCACACACTAAAAAAAAAAATTCAAATTTAAGACTTCAAAATGGTTTTTCATTGTTTATTTGACATTCTAATAGTTTCTAAAAATAATATTTAAGGTATTTGCACATCGGTGCACCATAAAACGTAATTAAAGTAATTGGGGTTGAATCACCCAAACCCCACAAAAAATCAAAATTCAAATTTAAGACTTCAAAATGGTTTTTCATTGTTTATTTGACATTCTAATAGTTTCTAAAAATAATATTTAAGGTAATTTGCACATCGGTGCACCATAAAACGTAATTAAAGTAATTGAGGGTTGAATCACCCAAAACCTACAAGAAAATAAAAATTCAAATTTAAGACTTCAAAATGGTTTTTCATTGTTTATTTTACATTCTAAGAGTATTTAAAAATAATATTTAAGGTGATTAGCACATTGGTGCACCAGACATCGTTAATAAACGAATAGAATGTTAAATCACTCTACACAAACTAAAAAAAAAAAATTCAAATTTAAGACTTCAAAATGGTTTTTCATTGTTTATTTACATTCTAATAGTTTCTAAAAATAATATTTAAGGTTATTAGCACATCGGTGCACCATAAAACGTGATTAAAGTAATTGGGGTTGAATCACCCAAACCCACAAAAAAATAAAAAATCAAATTTAAGACTTCAAAATGGTTTTTCATTGTTTATTTACATTCTAAGAGTTTTTAAAAATTATATTTAAGGTGATAAGCACATTGGTGCACCGACATCGTTATAAACGAATAGAAGGTTTAATCACTCTACACAAACAAAAAAAAAAAAAATTCAAATTTAAGACTTCAAAATGGTTTTTCATTGTTTATTTGACATTCTAATAGTTTCTAAAAATAATATTTAAGGTAATTTGCACATCGGTGCACCATAAAACGTAATTAAAGTAATTGGGGTTGAATCACCGAAACCATCAAAAAAAAAAATTCAAATTTAAGACTTCAAAATGGTTTTTCATTGTTTTTTTACATTCTAATAGTTTCTAAAAATAATATTTAAGGTTATTTGCACATCGGTGCACCATAAACGTAATTAAAGTAATTGGGGTTTGAATCACCCAAAACCCACAAAAAATCAAAATTCAAATTTAAGACTTCAAAATGGTTTTTCATTGTTTATTTGACATTCTAATAGTTTTTAAAAATAATATTTAAGGTGATTAGCACATTGGTGCACCAGACATCGTTAATAAACGAATAGAAGGTTAAATCACTCTACACAAACTAAAAAAAAAAAATTCAAATTTAAGACTTCAAAATGGTTTTTCATTGATTATTTGACATTCTATAAGTTTCTAAAAATAATATTTAAGGTTATTAACACATCGGTGCACCAGAAAATGTTATTAAACTAATTGAGGTTGAATCACCCAAACCCACCAAAAAATCAAAATTCAAATTTAAGACTTCAAAATGGTTTTTCATTGTTTATTTGACATTCTAATAGTTTCTAAAAATAATATTTAAGGTTATTTGCACATCGGTGCACCATAAAACGTAATTAAAGTAATTGGGTTTGAATCACCCAAAACCCACAAAAAATCAAAATTCAAATTTAAGACTTCAAAATGGTTTTTCATTGTTTATTTGACATTCTAATAGTTTTTAAAAATAATATTTAAGGTGATTAGCACATTGGTGCACCAGACATCGTTAATAAACGAATAGAAGGTTAAATCACTCTACACAAACTAAAAAAAAAAAATTCAAATTTAAGACTTCAAAATGGTTTTTCATTGTTTATTTGACATTCTAATAGTTTTTAAAAATAATATTTAAGGTGATTTGCACATTGGTGCACCAGACATCGTTAATAAACGAATAGAAGGTTAAATCACTCTACACACAACAAAAAAAAAAAATTCAAATTTAAGACTTCAAAATGGTTTTTCATTGATTATTTGACATTCTATAAGTTTCTAAAAATAATATTTAAGGTTATTAACACATCGGTGCACCAGAAAATGTTATTAAACTAATTGAGGATTGAATCACCCGAAACCCACAAAAAATCAAAATTCAAATTTAAGACTTCAAAATGGTTTTTCATTGTTTATTTTACATTCTAAGAGTTTTTAAAAATTATATTTAAGGTGATAAGCACATTGGTGCACCAGACATCGTTAATAACGAATAGAATGTTAAATCACTCTACACAAACTAAAAAAAAAAAATTCAAATTTAAGACTTCAAAATGGTTTTTCATTGTTTATTTGACATTCTAATAGTTTCTAAAAATAATATTTAAGGTAATTTGCACATCGGTGCACCATAAAACGTAATTAAAGTAATTGGGGGTTGAATCACCGAAAACCATCAAAAAAATAAAAATTCAAATTTAAGACTTCAAAATGGTTTTTCATTGTTTATTTTACATTCTAATTGTTTTTAAAAATAATATTTTAGGTGATTAGCACATTGGTGCACCGGACATCGTTAATAAACGAATAGAATGTTAAATCACTCTACACAAACTAAAAAAAAAAATTCAAATTTAAGACTTCAACATGATTTTTCATTGTTTATTTTACATTCTAATTGTTTTTAAAAATAATATTTAAGGTTATTAAAACATCGGTGCACTATAAAACGTAATTAAACTAATTGGGGGTTGAATCACCCATCACCCACAAAAAAATAAAAAATCAAATTTAAGACTTCAAAATGGTTTTTCATTGTTTATTTTACATTCTAAGAATTTTTAAAAATTATATTTAAGGTGATAAGCACATTGGTGCACTGGACATCGTTAATAAACGAATAGAAGGTTAAATCACTCTACAAAAACTAAAAAAAAAAATTCAAATTTAAGACTTCAAAATGGTTTTTCATTGTTTATTTGACATTCTAATAGTTTTTAAAAATAATATTTAAGGTGATTAGCACATTGGTGCACCAGACATCGTTAATAAACGAATAGAAGGTTAAATCACTCTAACAAACTAAAAAAAAAAAATTCAAATTTAAGACTTCAAAATGGTTTTTCATTGATTATTTGACATTCTATAAGTTTCTAAAAATAATATTTAAGTTATTAACACATCGGTGCACCAGAAAATGTTATTAAACTAATTGAGGGTTGAATCACCCAAAACCCACAAAAAATCAAAATTCAAATTTAAGACTTCAAAATGGTTTTTCATTGTTTATTTGACATTCTAATAGTTTCTAAAAATAATATTTAAGGTAATTTGCACATCGGTGCACCATAAACGTAATTAAAGTAATTGGGGTTTGAATCACCAAAACCCACAAAAAATCAAAATTCAAATTTAAGACTTCAAAATGGTTTTTCATTGTTTATTTGACATTCTAATAGTTTCTAAAAATAATATTTAAGGTATTTGCACATCGGTGCACCATAAAACGTAATTAAAGTAATTGGGGGTTGAATCACCGAAAACCATCAAAAAAATAAAAATTCAGATTTAAGACTTCAAAATGGTTTTTTATTGTTTATTTGACATTCTAATAGTTTCTAAAAATATTATTTAAGGTGATAAGCACATTGGTGCACCGGACATCGTTAATAAACGAATAGAAGGTTTAATCACTCTACACAAACTAAAAAAAAAAATTCAAATTTAAGACTTCAAAATGGTTTTTCATTGTTTATTTACATTCTAATAGTTTCTAAAAATAATATTTAAGGTTATTAGCACATCGGTGCACCATAAAACGTGATTAAAGTAATTGGTGGTTGAATCACCCAAAACCCACAAAAAAATAAAAAATCAAATTTAAGACTTCAAAATGATTTTTCATTGTTTATTTAACATTCTAAGAGTTTTTAAAAATTATATTTAAGGTGATAAGCACATTGGTGCACCGGACATCGTTAATAAACGAATAGAATGTTAAATCACTCTACACAAACTAAAAAAAAAAAATTCAAATTTAAGACTTCAAAATGGTTTTTCATTTTTTATTTGACATTCTAATAGTTTCTAAAAATAATATTTAAGGTAATTTGCACATCGGTGCACCATAAAACGTAATTAAAGTAATTGGGGGTTGAATCACCGATAACCATCAAAAAAAAAAATTCAAATTTAAGACTTCAAAATGGTTTTTCATTGTTTATTTTACATTCTAATAGTTTCTAAAAATAATATTTAAGGTTATTTGCACATCGGTGCACCATAAAACGTAATTAAAGTAATTGGGGTTTGAATCACCCAAAACCCACAAAAATCAAATTCAAATTTAAGACTTCAAAATGGTTTTTCATTGTTTATTTGACATTCTAATAGTTTTTAAAAATAATATTTAAGGTGATTAGCACATTGGTGCACCAGACATCGTTAATAAACGAATAGAAGGTTAAATCACTCTAAACAAACTAAAAAAAAAAATTCAAATTTAAGACTTCAAAATGGTTTTTCATTGTTATTTGACATTCTATAAGTTTCTAAAAATAATATTTAAGGTTATTAACACATCGGTGCACCAGAAAATGTTATTAAACTAATTGAGGGTTGAATCACCCAAACCACAAAAAATCAAAATTCAAATTTAAGACTTCAAAATGGTTTTTCATTGTTTATTTGACATTCTAATAGTTTCTAAAAATAATATTTAAGGTATTTGCACATCGGTGCACCATAAAACGTAATTAAAGTAATTGGGGTTGAATCACCCAAAACCCACAAAAATCAAATTCAAATTTAAGACTTCAAAATGGTTTTTCATTGTTTATTTGACATTCTAATAGTTTCTAAAAATAATATTTAAGGTAATTTGCACATCGGTGCACCATAAAACGTAATTAAGTAATTGTGGGTTGAATCACCGAAAACACAAAAAATAAAAATTCAAATTTAAGACTTCAAAATGGTTTTTCATTGTTTATTTTACATTCTAATAGTTTTTAAAAATAATATTTAAGGTGATTAGCACATTGGTGCACCAGACATCGTTAATAAACTAATAGAATGTTAAATCACTCTACACAAACTAAAAAAAAAAATTCAAATTTAAGACTTCAAAATGGTTTTTCATTGTTTATTTGACATTCTAATAGTTTCTAAAAATAATATTTAAGGTTATTAGCACATCGGTGCACCAGAAAATTATTAAAGTAATTGGTGGTTGAATCACCCATCACCCACAAAAAAAAAAAAATCAAATTTAAGACTTCAAAATGGTTTTTCATTGATTATTTGACATTCTAATAGTTTCTAAAAATAATATTTAAGGTAATTTGCACATCGGTGCACCAGACATCGTTAATAAACGAATAGAAGGTTAAATCACTCTACACAAACTAAAAAAAAAAAATTCAAATTTAAGACTTCAAAATGGTTTTTCATTGATTATTTGACATTCTATAAGTTTCTAAAAATAATATTTAAGGTTATTAACACATCGGTGCACCAGAAAATGTTATTAAACTAATTGAGGGTTGAATCACCCAAAACCCACAAAAATCAAAATTCAAATTTAAGACTTCAAAATGGTTTTTCATTGTTTATTTTACATTCTAAGAGTTTTTAAAATTATATTTAAGGTGATAAGCACATTGGTGCACCGGACATCGTTAATAAACGAATAGAATGTTAAATCACTCTACACAACTAAAAAAAAAAATTCAAATTTAAGACTTCAAAATGGTTTTTCATTGTTTATTTGACATTCTAATAGTTTCTAAAAATAATATTTAAGGTAATTTGCACATCGGTGCACCATAAAACGTAATTAAAGTAATTGGGGGTTGAATCACCGAAAACCATCAAAAAATAAAAATTCAAATTTAAGACTTCAAAATGGTTTTTCATTGTTTATTTTACATTCTAAGAGTTTTTAAAAATTATATTTAAGGTGATAAGCACATTGGTGCACCAGACATCGTTAATAAACGAATAGAATGTTAAATCACTCTACACAAACTAAAAAAAAAAATTCAAATTTAAGACTTCAAAATGGTTTTTCATTGTTTATTTATACATTCTAATAGTTTCTAAAAATAATATTTAAGGTTATTAGCACATCGGTGCACCATAAAACGTGATTAAAGTAATTGGTGGTTGAATCACCCATCACCCACAAAAAAATAAAAAATCAAATTTAAGACTTCAAAATGGTTTTTCATTGTTTATTTTACATTCTAAGAGTTTTTAAAAATTATATTTAAGGTGATAAGCACATTGGTGCACTGGACATCGTTAATAAACGAATAGAATGTTAAATCACTCTACACAAACTAAAAAAAAAAAATTCAAATTTAAGACTTCAAAATGGTTTTTCATTGTTTATTTTACATTCTAATGTTTTTAAAAATAATATTTTAAGGTGATTAGCACATTGGTGCACCAGACATCGTTAATAATGAAAAGAAGATTTAATCACTCTACAACAAACTAAAAAAAAAAAAATTCAAATTTAAGACTTCAAAATGGTTTTTTATTGATTATTTGACATTCTAATAGTTTCTAAAAATAATATTTAAGGTAATTTGCACATCGGTGCACCATAAAACGTAATTAAAGTAATTGGGGGTTGAATCACCGAAAACCATCAAAAAATAAAAATCAGATTTAAGACTTCAAAATGGTTTTTCATTGTTTATTTTACATTCTATAGTTTCTAAAAATAATATTTAAGGTTATTAACACATCGGTGCACCAGAAATGTTATTAAACTAATTGGGGTTGAATCACCCAAAACCATCAAAAATAAAATTCAAATTTAAGACTTCAAAATGGTTTTTCATTGTTTATTTGACATTCTAATAGTTTTCTAAAAATAATATTTAAGGTAATTTGCACATCGGTGCACCATAAAACGTAATTAAAGTAATTGGGGGTTGAATCACCCAAAACCCACAAAAATCAAAATTCAAATTTAAGACTTCAAAATGGTTTTTCATTGTTTATTTGACATTCTAATAGTTTCTAAAAATAATATTTAAGGTAATTTGCACATCGGTGCACCATAAAACGTAATTAAAGTAATTGTGGTTGAATCACCGAAAACCATCAAAAAAATAAAAATTCAAATTTAAGACTTCAAAATGGTTTTTCATTGTTTATTTTACATTCTAATGTTTTTAAAAATAATATTTTAGGTGATTAGCACATCGGTGCACCAGACATCGTTAATAAACTAATAGAATGTTAAATCACTCTACCAACAAAAAAAAAAATTCAAATTTAAGACTTCAAAATGGTTTTTCATTGTTTATTTACATTCTAATAGTTTCTAAAAATAATATTTAAGGTTATTAGCACATCGGTGCACCATAAAACGTGATTAAAGTAATTGGGGTTGAATCACCCATCACCCACAAAAAAATAAAATCAAATTTAAGACTTCAAAATGGTTTTTCATGTTTATTTAACATTCTAAGAGTTTTTAAAAATATATTTAAGGTGATAAGCACATTGGTGCACCAGACATCGTTAATAAACGAATAGAAGGTTAATCACTCTAACACAACTAAAAAAAAAAAATTCAAATTTAAGACTTCAAATGGTTTTTCATTGATTATTTGACATTCTAATAGTTTAAAATAATATTTAAGGTATTTGCACATCGGTGCACCAGACATCGTTATTAAACGAATAGAAGGTTAAATCACTCTACACAAACTAAAAAAAAAAAAATTCAAATTTAAGACTTCAAAATGGTTTTTCATTGTTTATTTGACATTCTATAGTTTCTAAAAATAATATTTATGGTTATTAACACATCGGTGCACCAGAAATGTTATTAAACTAATTGAGGGTTGAATCACCCAAACCCACAAAAATCAAATTCAAATTTAAGACTTCAAAATGGTTTTTCATTGTTTATTTTACATTCTAAGAGTTTTTAAATATATTTAAGGTGATAAGCACATTGGTGCACCGGACATCGTTAATAAACGAATAGAATGTTAATCACTCTACACAAACTAAAAAAAAAAAATTCAAATTTAAGACTTCAAAATGGTTTTTCATTGTTTATTTGACATTCTAATAGTTTCTAAAAATAATATTTAAGGTAATTGCACATCGGTGCACCAAAAACGTAATTAAAGTAATTGGGGTTGAATCACCCAAAACCCACAAAAAATCAAAATTCAATTTAAGACTTCAAAATGGTTTTTCATTGTTTATTTGACATTCTAATAGTTTTCTAAAAATAATATTTAAGGTAATTGCACATCGGTGCACCATAAAACGTAATTAAACTAATAGTAATTGGGGGTTGAATCACCGAAAACCACAAAAAAATAAAAATTCAAATTTAAGACTTCAAAATGGTTTTTCATTGTTTATTTTACATTCTAATAGTTTTTAAAAATAATATTTTAGGTGATTAGCACATTGGTGCACCAGACATCGTTAATAAACGAATAGAATGTTAAATCACTCTACACAACTAAAAAAAAAAATTCAAATTTAAGACTTCAAAATGGTTTTTTCATTGTTTATTTACATTCTAATAGTTTCTAAAAATAATATTTAAGGTTATTACACATCGGTGCACCATAAAACGTTATTAAAGTAATTGGTGGTTGAATCACCCATCA
>NW_021014711.1:0-4576 GCF_003676215.2 Rhopalosiphum maidis
AAAAAAAAAAAATTCAAATTTAAGACTTCAAAATGGTTTTTCATTGTTTATTTGACATTCTAATAGTTTCTAAAAATAATATTTAAGGAATTTGCACATCGGTGCACCATAAAACGTAATTAAAGTAATTGGGGTTGAATCACCCAAAACCATCAAAAAAATAAAAATTCAAATTTAAGACTTCAAAATGATTTTTCATTGTTTATTTTACATTCTAATTGTTTTTAAAAATAATATTTTAGGTGATTAGCACATTGGTGCACCAGACATCGTTAATAAACGAATAGAATGTTAAATCACTCTACACACAAAAAAAAAAAAAATTCAAATTTAAGACTTCAAAATGGTTTTTCATTGTTTATTTATACATTCTAATAGTTTCTAAAAATAATATTTAAGGTTATTAGCACATCGGTGCACCATAAAACGTAATTAAAGTAATGGGTGGGAATCACCCATCACCCACAAAAAAATAAAAAATCAAATTTAAGACTTCAAAATGGTTTTTCATTGTTTATTTAACATTCTAATAGTTTTTAAAAATTATATTTAAGGTGATAAGCACATTGGTGCACCGGACATCGTTAATAAACGAATAGAATGTTAAATCACTCTACACAAACTAAAAAAAAAAATTCAAATTTAAGACTTCAAAATGGTTTTTCATTGTTTATTTTACATTCTAATAGTTTTTAAAAATAATATTTAAGGTGATTAGCACATTGGTGCACCAGACATCGTTATATAAAAGAAGATTTTAAATCACTCTACACAACTAAAAAAAAAAAAAATTCAAATTTAAGACTTCAAAATGGTTTTTCATTGATTATTTGACATTCTAATAGTTTCTAAAAATAATATTTAAGGTAATTTGCACATCGGTGCACCATAAAACGTAATTAAAGTAATTGGGGTTGAATCACCGAAAACCCACAAAAAAATAAAATTCAAATTAAGACTTCAAAATGGTTTTTCATTGTTATTTTACATTCTATAAGTTTCTAAAAATAATATTTAAGGTATTAACACATCGGTGCACCAGAAAATGTTATTAAACTAATTGAGGTTTGAATCACCCAAACCATCAAAAAAATCAAAATTCAAATTTAAGACTTCAAAATGGTTTTTCATTGTTTATTTGACATTCTAATAGTTTCTAAAAATAATATTTAAGGTAATTAGCACATCGGTGCACCATAAAACGTAATTAAAGTAATTGGGGTTGAATCACCCAACCCACAAAAAATCAAAATTCAAATTTAAGACTTCAAAATGGTTTTTCATTGTTTATTTGACATTCTAAAGTTTTCTAAAATAATATTTAAGGTAATTTGCACATCGGTGCACCATAAAACGTAATTAAAGTATTGAGGGTTGAATCACCGAAAACCATCAAAAAAAAAATAAAAATTCAAATTTAAGACTTCAAAATGGTTTTTCATTGTTTATTTTACATTCTAATAGTTTTTAAAAATAATATTTAAGTGATTAGCACATTGGTGCACCAGACATCGTTATAAACTAATAAATGTTAAATCACTCTACAACAAACTAAAAAAAAAAATTCAATTTAAGACTTCAAAATGGTTTTTCATTGTTTATTTACATTCTAATAGTTTTCTAAAAATAATATTTAAGGTTATTAGCACATCGGTGCACACAATAAAACGTAATTAAAGAATTGGTGTTGAATCACCCAAAACCCACAAAAAAAAAAAAATCAAATTTAAGACTTCAAAATGGTTTTTCATGTTTATTTGACATTCTAAGAGTTTTTAAAATAATATTTAAGGTGATAAGCACATTGGTGCACCAGACATCGTTAATAAACGAATAGAAGGTTAATCACTCTAACAAACTAAAAAAAAAAATTCAAATTTAAGACTTCAAAATGGTTTTTCATTGATTATTTGACATTCTATATAGTTTCTAAAAATAATATTTAAGGTAATTTGCACATCGGTGCACCAGACATCGTTAATAAACGAATAGAAGGTTAATCACTCTACAACCAAACTAAAAAAAAAAAATTCAAATTTAAGACTTCAAAATGGTTTTTCATTGTTTATTTGACATTCTAAAGTTTCTAAAAATAATATTTAAGGTTATTAACACATCGGTGCACCAGAAAATGTTTATTAAACTAATTGAGGGTTGAATCACCCAAAACCCACAAAAAATCAAAATTCAAATTTAAGACTTCAAAATGGTTTTTCATTGTTTATTTTACATTCTAAGAGTTTTTAAAAATTATATTTAAGGTGATAAGCACATTGGTGCACCGGACATCGTTAATAAACGAATAGAATTTAAATCACTCTACACAAACTAAAAAAAAAAAATTCAAATTTAAGACTTCAAAATGGTTTTTCATTGTTTATTTGACATTCTAATAGTTTCTAAAAATAATATTTAAGGTTAATTTGCACATCGGTGCACCATAAAACGTATTAAAGTAATTGGGGTTGAATCACCCAACCCACAAAAAATCAAAATTCAAATTTAAGACTTCAAAATGGTTTTTCATTGTTTATTTGACATTCTAATAGTTTCTAAAAATAATATTTAAGGTTATTTGCACATCGGTGCACCATAAACGTAATTAAAGTATTGGGGGTTGAATCACCGAAAACCCACAAAAAATAAAAATTCAAATTTAAGACTTCAAAATGGTTTTTCATTGTTTATTTTACATTCTAATGTTTTTAAAAATAATTTTAGGTGATTAGCACATTGGTGCACCAGACATCGTTATAAACGAATAGAATGTTAAATCACTCTACACAAACTAAAAAAAAAAAATTAAATTTAAGACTTCAAAATGGTTTTTCATTGTTTATTTACATTCTAATAGTTTCTAAAATAATATTTAAGGTTATTAGCACATCGGTGCACCATAAAACGTTATTAAAGTAATTGGGGTTGAATCACCCAAACACCACAAAAAAATAAAAAATCAAATTTAAGACTTCAAAATGGTTTTTCATTGTTTATTTAACATTCTAAGAGTTTTAAAAATTATATTTAAGGTGATAAGCACATTGGTGCACCGGACATCGTTAATAAACGAATAGAATGTTAATCACTCTACACAAACTAAAAAAAAAAAATTCAAATTTAAGACTTCAAAATGGTTTTTCATTGTTTATTTTACATTCTAATGTTTTTAAAAATAATATTTAAGGTGATTAGCACATTGGTGCACCAGACATCGTTATAAACGAATAGAAGGTTTAATCACTCTACACAAACTAAAAAAAAAAATTCAAATTTAAGACTTCAAAATGGTTTTTCATTGATTATTTGACATTCTAATAGTTTCTAAAAATAATATTTAAGGTAATTTGCACATCGGTGCACCATAAAACGTTATTAAAGTAATTGGGGGTTGAATCACCGAAAAACCACAAAAAATAAAATTCAATTTAAGACTTCAAAATGGTTTTTCATTGTTTATTTTACATTCTAATAGTTTCTAAAAATAATATTTAAGGTTATTAACACATCGGTGCACCAGAAAATGTTATTAAACTAATTGAGGTTGAATCACCCAAAACCACAAAAAATAAAATTCAAATTTAAGACTTCAAAATGGTTTTTCATTGTTTATTTGACATTCTAATAGTTTCTAAAATAATATTTAAGGTATTTGCACATCGGTGCACCATAAACGTATTAAGTAATTGGGGGTTGAATCACCCAAAACCCACAAAAAATCAAAATTCAAATTTAAGACTTCAAAATGGTTTTTCATTGTTTATTTGACATTCTAATAGTTTTTAAAAATAATATTTAAGGTGATTAGCACATTGGTGCACCAGACATCGTTAATAAACGAATAGAAGGTTAAATCACTCTACACAAACTAAAAAAAAAAAAATTCAAATTTAAGACTTCAAAATGGTTTTTCATTTGATTATTTGACATTCTATAAGTTTCTAAAAATAAATTTAAGGTTATTAACACATCGGTGCACCAGAAAATGTTATTAAACTAATTGAGGGTTGAATCACCCAAACCACAAAAAATAAAAATTCAAATTTAAGACTTCAAAATGGTTTTTCATTGTTTATTTGACATTCTAATAGTTTCTAAAAATATATTTAAGGTTATTTGCACATCGTGTGCACCATAAAAACGTAATTAAAGAATTGGGGTTTGAATCACCCAAAACCCACAAAAAATCAAATTCAATTTAAGACTTCAAAATGGTTTTTCATTGTTTATTTGACATTCTAATAGTTTTAAAAATAATATTTAAGGTGATAGCACATTGGTGCACCAGACAAACGTTAATAAACGAATAGAAGTTAAATCACTCTACACAAACTAAAAAAAAAAAATTCAAATTTAAGACTTCAAAATGGTTTTTCATTGTTTATTTGACATTCTAATAGTTTTTAAAAATAATATTTAAGGTGATAAGCACATTGGTGCACCAGACATCGTTAATAAACGAATAGAATGTTAAATCACTCTAACAAACTAAAAAAAAAAAATTCAAATTTAAGACTTCAAAATGGTTTTTCATTGTTTATTTGACATTCTAATAGTTTCTAAAAATAATATTTAAGGT
>NW_021014712.1:0-27267 GCF_003676215.2 Rhopalosiphum maidis
GTTATTAAACAAAGTGGTTTTTGTGTAAATTATTACCCTCTAAAAAAAAAAAATTAAAATTATGACTTAGAAATTGTTAGGTTATGTTTACATTACATAAATGATTTTTTAAAAAAATATTTAAGGTTAGTTGCAATATGGTTGCAACAAAAACGTTATTAATCAAAGTGGTTTTTGTGTAATCCTATACCCTCTTAAAAAAAAAATTAAAATTATGACTTAGAAATTGTTAGGTTATGTTTACATTACATTGTATGATTTTTAAAAATAATATTTAAGGTTAGTTGCATATGGTTGCAACAGAAAACGTTATTAATCAAAGTGGTTTTTGTGTAATCCTATAACCACTTAAAAAAAAAATTAAAATTATGACTTAGAAATTGTTAGGTTATGTTTACATTACATTGTATGATTTTTAAAAAATAATATTTAAGGTTAGTTGCATATGATTGCAACAGAAACGTTATTAATTAAAGTGTTTTTGTGTAAAACTATACCCTTTAAACAAAAAAAATTCAAATTAATGACTTAGAAATTAGTTAGGTTTATGTTTACATTACATGTAATGATTTTTTAAAAATAATATTATTGGTTTGTTGCATATGATTGCAACATAAACGTTATTATTAAAGTGGTTTTTTGTGTAAAACTATATCCTTTACAAAAAATAAATTCAAATTATTCACTTAGAAATTGTTAGGTTAATGTTTACATTACCTTGTATGATTTTTTTAAAATTATATTTAAGGTTAGTTGCAAATCTTTTCACAATAAATCGTTATTAAACAAAGTGGGTTAGTGTACATTATTACCCTCTAAAAAAAAAAAAATTAAAATTATGACTTAGAATTGTTAGGTTATGTTTATATTACATTTATGATTTTTTAAAAATAATATTAAGGTTAGTTGCTATGGTTGCAACCGAAAGACGTTTTTAATCAAAGTGGTTTTTGTGTAAATCCTATACCACTTAAAAAAAAAATTAAAATTATGACTTAGAAATTGTTAGGTTTATGTTTACATTACATTGTATTATTTTTTAAAAATAATATTTAGTTAGTTGCATATGTTGCACACAGAAACGTTATTAATTAAAGTGGTTTTGTGTAAAACTATAACCCTTTAAAAAAAAAAAATTCAAATTATGACTTAGAAATTGTTTAGGTTATGTTTACATTACATTGTATGATTTTTTAAAATTATATTTAAGGTTTATTGCAAATCTTTTCACCATAAATCGTTATTAACAAAGTGGTGTTAGTGTACATTATTACCCCTCTAAAAAAAAAAATTAAAATTATGACTAGAAATTGTTAGGTTATGTTTACATTACATTGTATGATTTTTTTAAAAATAATATTTAAGGTTCGTTGGCATATGGTTGCCAACAGAAAACGTTATTAATCAAAGTGTTTTTTGTGTAATCCTAACCCACTTCAAAAAAAATTAAAATTATGACTTAGAAATTGTTAGGTGTATGTTTACATTACATTGTATGATTTTTTAAATAGATATGTAAGGTTATTGCATAGGATTGCAACGAAACGGTTATAATAAGTGGTTGTTGGTGTAAAACAATACCCTTTAAAAAAAAAAAATTCAAATTATGACTTAGAAATTGTTTAGGTTATGTTTACATTACATTGTATGATTTTTTAAAAATTATATTTAAGTTAGGTGCAAATTTTTCACATAATCGTTATTAAACACAGTGGGGTTAGTGTACATTATTACCCTCTAAAAAAAAAAAATTAAAAATTATGACTTAGAAATTGTTAGGTTATGTTTACATTACATTGTATGATTTTTTAAAAAATAATATTTAAGTTAGTTGCATATGGTTGCAACAGAAACGTTGTTAATCAAAGTGGTTTTGTGTAACCTATACCCACTAAAAAAAAAATTAAATTATGACTTAGAAATTGTTAGGTTATGTTTACATTACATTAATGATTTTTTAAAAATAATTATTTAAGGTTAGTTGCATATGGTTGCAACAGAAAACGTTATTAATTAAAGTGGTTTTTGTGTAAACCTATACCACTTAAAAAAAAAATTAAAATTATGACTTAGAAATTGTTAGGTTATGTTTACATTACATTGTATGATTTTTAAAAATAATATTTAAGGTTAGTTGCATATGGTTGCAACAGAAAACGTTATTAATTAAAGTGGTTTTTGTGTAAAACTATACCCTTTAAAAAAATAAATTCAAATTATGACTTAGAAATTGTTAGGTTATGTTTACATTACATTGTATGATTTTTTAAAAATTATATTTAAGGTTAGTTGCAAAATCTTTTCACAATAAATCGTTATTAAACAAAGTGGGGTTAGTGTACATTATTACCCTCTAAAAAAAAAAAATTAAAATTATGACTTAGAAATTGTTAGGTTATGTTTAATTACATTTAATGATTTTTTAAAAATAATATTTAAGGTTAGTTGCATATGGTTGCAACAGAAAACGTTATTAATCAAAGTGGTTTTTGTGTAATCCTATACCCACTTAAAAAAAAAATTAAAATTATGACTTAGAAATTGTTAGGTTTGTTTACATTACATTGTATGATTTTTTAAAATAATATTTAAGGTTAGTTGCATATGGTTGCAACAGAAAACGTTATTAATTAAAGTGGTTTTTGTGTAAAACTATACCCTTTAAAAAAAAAATAAATTCAAATTATGACTTAGAAATTGTTAGGTTATGTTTACATTACATTGTATGATTTTTTTAAAATTATATTTAAGGTTAGTTGCAAAATCTTTTCACAATAAATCGTTATTAACAAAGTGGGGTTAGTGTACATTATTACCCTCTAAAAAAAAAAATTAAAATTATGACTTAGAAATTGTTAGGTTATGTTTATATTACATTAAATGATTTTTTAAAAATAATATTTAAGGTTAGTTGCATATGGTTGCAACAGAAACGTTATTAATCAAAGTGGTTTTGTGTAATCCTATACCCACTTAAAAAAAAAATTAAAATTATGACTTAGAAATTGTTAGGTTATGTTTACATTACATTGTAGATTTTTTAAAAATAATATTTAAGGTTAGTTGCATATGAGTTGCAACAGAATACGTTATTAATTAAAGTGGTTTTTGTGTAAAACTATACCCTTTAAAAAAAAAAAATTAAAATTATGACTTAGAAATTTTTAGGTTATGTTTACATTACATTGTATGATTTTTTAAAAATAATATTTAAGGTTAGTTTGCATATGGTTGCACCAGAAAACGTTATTAATTAAAGTGTTTTTGTGTAAAACTATACCCTTTAAAAAAAATAAATTCAAATTATGACTTAAAAATTGTTAGGTTATGTTTACATTACATTGTATGATTTTTAAAATAATATTTAAGGTTAGTTGCATATTTTGCACATAAATCGTTATAATTAAAGTGGTTTTTGTGTACATTATTACCCTTTAAAAAAAAAAATTAAAATTATGACTTAGAAATTGTTAGGTTATGTTTACATTACATTGTATGATTTTTTAAAAATAATATTTAAGGTTAGTTGCATATGGTTGCAACAGAAAACGTTATTAATCAAAGTGGTTTTTGTGTAAACCTATACCCACTTAAAAAAAAAATTAAAATTATGACTTAGAAATTGTTAGGTTATGTTTACATTACATTGTATGATTTTTTAAAAATAATATTTAAGGTTAGTTGCATATTGTTGCAACAGAAAACGTTATTAATTAAAGTGGTTTTTGTGTAAAACTATACCCTTTAAAAAAAAAATTAAAATTATGACTTAGAAATTGTTAGGTTATGTTTACATTACATTGTATGATTTTTTAAAAATAATATTTAAGGTTAGTTGCATATGGTTGCAACAGAAAACGTTATTAATTAAAGTGGTTTTTGTGTAAAACTATACCCTTTAAAAAAAATAAATTCAAATTATGACTTAGAAATTGTTAGGTTATGTTTACATTACATTGTATGATTTTTTAAAAATTATATTTAAGGTTAGTTGCAATATTTTTCACAATAAATCGTTATTAATCAAAGTGGGTTTATTGTACATTATTACCCTTTACAAAAAAAAAATTAAATTATGACTTAGAAATTGTTAGGGTTGATGTTACATTACATTGTATGTGATTTTTTAAATAATTATATTTGAAGGTTTGTTGCAATCTGTTTCACAGATAATCGTTATTAAATCAAGTGGGTTTTGTGTACATTATACGCCTTTAAAAAAAAAAACTTCAAATTATGACTTATAAATTGTTAGGTTATGTTTACATTACATGTATTTTTTAAAAATAATATTTAATGTTAGTTGCATATGGTTGCAACTAGGAAAACGTTATTAATCACAGTGGGTTTTTGTGTAATCCTATACCCACTTAAAAAAAAGTTAAAACTATGACATTAGAACTTGTTATGTTTATGTGTACATTACATGGTACATGATTTTTTTAAAATAATATTTACGGTTAGTTGCATCTTGTTGGCACCAGAATACGTTTTAATTAAAGTGGTTTTTGGTGTAAAACTATACCCCTTTAAAAAAAACAAATTCAAATTATGACTTAGAAATTGTTAGGTTATGTTTACATTACATTGTATGATTTTTTAAAAATTATATTTAAGGTTAGTTGCAAAATCTTTTCACAATAAATCGTTATTAAACACAGTGGGGTTAGTGTACATTATTACCCTCTAAAAAAAAAAAATTAAAATTATGACTTAGAAATTGTTAGGTTATGTTTATATTACATTAAATGATTTTTTAAAAATAATATTTAAGGTTAGTTGCATATGGTTGCAACAGAAAACGTTATTAATCAAAGTGGTTTTTGTGTAATCCTATACCCACTTAAAAAAAAAATTAAAATTATGACTTAGAAATTGTTAGGTTATGTTTACATTACATTGTATGATTTTTTAAAAATAATATTTAAGGTTAGTTGCATATGTTGCAACAGAAAACGTTATTAATTAAAGTGGTTTTTGTGTAAAACTATACCCTTTAAAAAAAAAAAATTCAAATTATGACTTAGAAATTGTTAGGTTATGTTTACATTACATTGTATGATTTTTTAAAAAATTATATTTAGGTTGAGTTGCATATTTTTCATTAGAGTATCAGTTATTAACTAAGTGGTTTTTGTTTAACCTATTACCTTTAAAAAAAAAAAATTAAAATTATGGACTTAGAAATTGTTAGGTTTATGTGTTTACATTACATTGTATGATTGTTTAAAAATAATATTTAAGGTTAGGTTGCATATAGTTGCATTAGAAATCGTTATTAATTATAGTGGTTTTTGTGTAAATCCTATACCCATTTAAAAAAAATAAATTCAATTAATGGACTTAGAAATTATTAGGTATGTTACATTAGCATTGTATGAGTTTTTTAAAAATAATATTATTGGTAGGTTGCATCTTATTGCAACAGAAAACGTTATTATTAAAAGTGGTTTTTGTTTAAAACTATACCCTTTAAAAAAATAATTCAAATTATGACTTAGAAAATTGTTAGGTTATGTTTCATTACATTGTATGATTTTTTTAAAATTAATATTTAAGGTTAGTTGCAATATGATTGCAACAGAATACGTTATTAATTAAAGTGGTTTTTGTGTAAAACTATACTCCTTTAAAAAAAATAAAATTCAAATTATGACTTAGAAATTGTTAGGTTATGTTTACATTACATTGTATGATTTTTTAAAATTAGTATTAAGGTTAGTTGCAAAATCTTTCACAATAAATCGTTATTAAACAAAGTGGGGTTAGTGTACATTATTACCCTCTAAAAAAAAAATTAAAATTATGACTTAGAAATTGTTAGGTTATGTTTATATTACATTTAATGATTTTTTAAAAATAATATTTAAGGTTAGTTGCATATGGTTGCAACAGAAAACGTTATTAATCAAAGTGGTTTTTGTGTAATCCTATACCCACTTAAAAAAAAAATTAAACTATGACTTAGAAATTGTTAGGTTATGTTTACATTACATGGTATGATTTTTAAAAATAATATTTAAGGTTAGTTGCATATGGTTGCAACAGAATACGTTATTAATTAAAGTGGTTTTTGTGTACAACTATTACCCTCTTAAAAAAAAAAAATTAAAATTATGACTTAGAAATTGTTAGGTTATGTTTACATTACATTGTATGATTTTTTAAAAATAATATTTAAGGTTAGTTGCATATGATTGCAACAGAAACGTTATTAATTAAAGTGGGTTTTTGTGTAAATCTATACCCTTTAAAAAAAATAATTCAAATTATGACTTAAAAATTGTTAGGTTATGTTACATTACATTGTATGATTTTTTAAAAATTATATTTAAGGTTAGTTGCAAAATCTTGCACAATAAATCGTTATTAAGCAAAGTGGGGTTAGTGTACATTATTACCCTCTAAAAAAAAAAATTAAAATTATGACTTAGAAATTGTTAGGTTATTGTTTACTATTACATTAATGATTTTTAAAAATAATATTTAAGGTTAGTTGCATATGGTTGCAACAGAAAACGTTATTAATCAAAGTGGTTTTTGTGTAATCCTATACCCACTTAAAAAAAAAAATTAAAATTATGACTTAGAAATTGTTAGGTTATGTTTACATTACATTGTATGATTTTTTAAAAATAATATTTAAGGTTAGTTGCATATGGTTGCAACAGAAAACGTTATTAATTAAAGTGGTTTTTGTGTAAAACTATACCCTTTAAAAAAAAAATTCAAATTATGACTTAGAAATTGTTAGGTTATGTTTACATTACATTGTATGATTTTTTAAAAATAATATTTAAGGTTAGTTGCATATGTTGCAACAGAAAACGTTATTAATTAAAGTGGTTTTTGTGTAACCTATACCCTTTAAAAAAAAAAATTAAATTATGACTTAGAAATTGTTAGGTTATGTTTACATTACATGTATGATTTTTTAAAAATAATATTTAAGGTTAGTTGCATATGGTTGCAACAGAAAACGTTATTAATCAAAGTGGTTTTTGTGTAAACCTATACCACTTAAAAAAAAAAATTAAAATTATGACTTAGAAATTGTTAGGTTATGTTTACATTACATTTATGATTTTTAAAAATAATATTTAAGGTTAGTTGCATATGGTTGCACAGAAACGTTATTAATTAAAGTGGTTTTTGTGTAAACCTATACCCACTTAAAAAAAAAATTAAAATTATGACTTAGAAATTGTTAGGTTATGTTTACATTACATTGTATGATTTTTTAAAAATAATATTTAAGGTTAGTTGCATATGGTTGCAACAGAAAACGTTATTAATCAAAGTGGTTTTTGTGTAAACCTATACCACTTAAAAAAAAAATTAAAATTATGACTTAGAAATTGTTAGGTTATGTTTACATTACATTGTATGATTTTTTAAAAATAATATTTAAGGTTAGTTGCATATTGTTGCACCAGAAAACGTTATTAATTAAAGTGGTTTTTGTGTAAAACTATACCCTTTAAAAAAAAAAATTCAAATTATGACTTAGAAATTGTTAGGTTATGTTTACATTACATTGTATGATTTTTTAAAAATAATATTTAAGGTTAGTTGCTATTTTTCAACATAAATCGTTATTAATCAAGTGGTTTTTGTGTACCTATTACCCTCTAAAAAAAAAAATTAAAATTATGACTTAGAAATTGTTAGGTTATGTTTATATTACATTAAATGATTTTTAAAAATAATATTTAAGGTTAGTTGCATATGGTTGCAACAGAAAACGTTATTAATCAAAGTGGTTTTTGTGTAAACCTATACCCACTTAAAAAAAAATTAAAATTATGACTTAGAAATTGTTAGGTTATGTTTACATTACATTGTATGATTTTTAAAAATAATATTTTAGGTTAGTTGCATATGATTGCAACAGAAAACGTTATTAATTAAAGTGGTTTTTGTGTAAAACTATACCCTTTAAAAAAATAAATTCAAATTATGACTTAGAAATTGTTAGGTTATGTTTACATTACATTGTATGATTTTTTAAAAATTATATTTAAGGTTAGTTGCATATGGTTGCAACAGAAAACGTTATTAATCAAAGTGGTTTTTTGTGTAAACCTATACCCTTTAAAAAAAAAAATTAAAATTATGACTTAGAAATTGTTAGGTTATGTTTACATTACATTGTATGATTTTTTAAAAATAATATTTAAGGTTAGTTGCATATGGTTGCAACAGAAAACGTTATTAATTAAAGTGGTTTTTGTGTAAACCTATACCACTTAAAAAAAAAAATTCAAATTATGACTTAGAAATTGTTAGGTTATGTTTACATTACATTGTATGATTTTTTAAAAATAATATTTAAGGTTAGTTGCATATGGTTGCACCAGAAAACGTTATTAATTAAAGTGGTTTTTGTGTAATACTATACCCACTTAAAAAAAAAATTCAAATTATGACTTAGAAATTGTTAGGTTATGTTTACATTACATTGTATGATTTTTTAAAAATAATATTTAAGGTTAGTTGCATATTTTTCACATAAAATCGTTATTAATCAAAGTGGTTTTGTGTACCTATACCCTCTAAAAAAAAAAAATTAAAATTATGACTTAGAAATTGTTAGGTTATGTTTACATTACATTGTATGATTTTTTAAAAATAATATTTAAGGTTAGTTGCATATGGTTGCAACAGAAAACGTTATTAATCAAAGTGGTTTTTGTGTAATCCTAAACCCACTTAAAAAAAAAATTAAAATTATGACTTAGAAATTGTTAGGTTATGTTTACATTACATTGTATGATTTTTTAAAAATAATATTTAAGGTTAGTTGCATATGGTTGCAACAGAAAACGTTATTAATTAAAGTGGTTTTTGTGTAAAACTATACCCTTTAAAAAAAAAAATTCAAATTATGACTTAGAAATTTTTAGGTTATGTTTACATTACATTGTATGATTTTTTAAAAATTATATTTAAGGTTAGTTGCATATTGTTGCACATAAATCGTTATTAATCAAAGTGGTTTTGTGTAAACTATACCCTTTAAAAAAAAAAAATTAAAATTATGACTTAGAAATTGTTAGGTTATGTTTACATTACATTGAATGATTTTTTAAAAATAATATTTAGGTTAGTTGCATATGTTGCAACAGAAAACGTTTTTAATCAAAGTGGTTTTTGTGTAATCCTATACCCACTTCAAAAAAAAATTAACATTATGACTTTAGAAATTGTTAGGTTATGTTTATATTACATTTATGATTTTTAAAATAATATTATTGGTTAGTGGCATATGGTTGCACAGAAACGTATTATTAAAGTGGTTTTTTGTGTAAAACTATATCCTTAAAAAATAAATTCAAATTATGACTTAGAAACTTGTTAGGTATGTTTACATTACATTGTAATGATTTTTTAAAAATAATATTATTGGTTAGTTGCATATGTATGCACCAGAAACGTTATTAATTAAAAGTGGTTTTGTGTAAAACTATATCCTTAAAAAAATTAATTCAAATTATGACTTAGAAATTTGTTAGGATTATGTTTTTACCATTACATTGTATGTTTTTAAAATTATTTAAGGTTAGTGCAAAATCTTTTCACAATAATCGTTATTAAACAAAGTGGGGTTAGTGTACATTATTACCCTCTAAAAAAAAAAAATTAAAATTATGACTTAGAAATTGTTAGGTTATGTTTATATTACATTAAATGATTTTTAAAAATAATATTTAAGGTTAGTTGCATATGGTTGCAACAGAAAACGTTATTAATCAAGTGGTTTTTGTGTAAACCTATACCACTTAAAAAAAAAATTAAAATTATGACTTAGAAATTGTTAGGTTATGTTTACATTACATTTTATGATTTTTTAAAAATAATATTTAAGGTTAGTTGCATATGGTTGCAACAGAAAAACGTTATTAATCAAAGTGGTTTTTGTGTAAACCTATACCCTTAAAAAAAAAAATTAAAATTATGACTTAGAAATTGTTAGGTTATGTTTACATTACATTGTATGATTTTTTAAAATAATATTTAAGGTTAGTTGCATATGGTTGCAACAGAAAACGTTATTAATTAAAGTGGTTTTTGTGTAAAACTATACCCTTTAAAAAAAAAAATTCAAATTATGACTTAGAAATTGTTAGGTTATGTTTACATTACATTGTATGATTTTTTAAAAATTATATTTAAGGTTAGTTGCAAAATCTTTTCACAATAAATCGTTATTAAACAAAGTGGGGTTAGTGTACATTATTACCCTCTAAAAAAAAAAAATTAAAATTATGACTTAGAAATTGTTAGGTTATGTTTATATTACATTAAATGATTTTTTAAAAATAATATTTAAGGTTAGTTGCATATGGTTGCAACAGAAAACGTTATTAATCAAAGTGGTTTTTGTGTAATCCTATACCCACTTAAAAAAAAAATTAAAATTATGACTTAGAAATTGTTAGGTTATGTTTACATTACATTGTATGATTTTTTAAAAATAATATTTAAGGTTAGTTGCATATGGTTGCAACAGAAAACGTTATTAATTAAAGTGGTTTTTGTGTAAAACTATACCCTTTAAAAAAAAAAATTCAAATTATGACTTAGAAATTGTTAGGTTATGTTTACATTACATTGTATGATTTTTTAAAAATTATATTTAAGGTTAGTTGCAAAATCTTTTCACAATAAATCGTTATTAAACAAAGTGGGGTTAGTGTACATTATTACCCTCTAAAAAAAAAAAATTAAAATTATGACTTAGAAATTGTTAGGTTATGTTTATATTACATTAATGATTTTTTAAAAATAATATTTAAGGTTAGTTGCATATGGTTGCAACAGAAAACGTTATTAATCAAAGTGGTTTTTGTGTAATCCTATACCCACTTAAAAAAAAAATTAAAATTATGACTTAGAAATTGTTAGGTTATGTTTACATTACATTGTATGATTTTTTAAAAATAATATTTAAGGTTAGTTGCATATGGTTGCAACAGAAAACGTTATTAATTAAAGTGGTTTTTGTGTAAAACTATACCCTTTAAAAAAAAAAAATTCAAATTATGACTTAGAAATTGTTAGGTTATGTTTACATTACATTGTATGATTTTTTAAAAATTATATTTAAGGTTAGTTGCAAATCTTTTCACAATAAATCGTTATTAACAAAGTGGGTTTGTGTACATTATTACCCTCTAAAAAAAAAAATTAAAATTATGACTTAGAAATTGTTAGGTTATGTTTACATTACATTTAATGATTTTTTAAAAATAATATTTAAGGTTAGTTGCATATGGTTGCAACAGAAAACGTTATTAATCAAAGTGGTTTTTGTGTAATCCTATACCCACTTAAAAAAAAAATTAAAATTATGACTTAGAAATTGTTAGGTTATGTTTACATTACATTGTATGATTTTTTAAAAATAATATTTAAGGTTAGTTGCATATGGTTGCACCAGAAAACGTTATTAATTAAAGTGGTTTTTGTGTAAAACTATACCCTTTAAAAAAAAAAATTCAAATTATGACTTAGAAATTGTTAGGTTATGTTTACATTACATTGTATGATTTTTTAAAAATAATATTTAAGGTTAGTTGCATATTGTTGCAACAGAAAACGTTATTAATCAAAGTGGTTTTTGTGTAATCCTATACCACTTAAAAAAAAAAATTAAAATTATGACTTAGAAATTGTTAGGTTATGTTTACATTACATTTAATGATTTTTTAAAAATAATATTTAAGGTTAGTTGCATATGGTTGCAACAGAAAACGTTATTAATTAAAGTGGTTTTTGTGTAAACCTATACCCACTTAAAAAAAAAATTAAATTATGACTTAGAAATTGTTAGGTTATGTTTACATTACATTGTATGATTTTTTAAAAATAATATTTAAGGTTAGTTGCATATGGTTGCAACAGAAAACGTTATTAATTAAAGTGGTTTTTGTGTAAAACTATACCCTTAAAAAAAAAAAATTCAAATTATGACTTAGAAATTGTTAGGTTATGTTTACATTACATTGTATGATTTTTTAAAAATAATATTTAAGGTTAGTTGCATATGTTGCAACAGAAAACGTTATTAATCAAAGTGGTTTTTGTGTAAACTATACCCTTTAAAAAAAAAAATTAAAATTATGACTTAGAAATTGTTAGGTTATGTTTACATTACATTGTATGATTTTTTAAAAATAATATTTAAGGTTAGTTGCATATGGTTGCAACAGAAAACGTTATTAATCAAAGTGGTTTTTGTGTAATCCTAAACCCACTTAAAAAAAAAATTAAAATTATGACTTAGAAATTATTAGGTTATGTTTACATTACATTGTATGATTTTTTAAAAATAATATTATTGGTTAGTTGCATATGATTGCAACAGAAAACGTTATTAATTAAAGTGGTTTTTGTGTAAAACTATACCCTTTAAAAAAAAAAATTCAAATTATGACTTAGAAATTGTTAGGTTATGTTTACATTACATTGTATGATTTTTTAAAAATTATATTTAAGGTTAGTTGCAAATCTTTCACAATAAATCGTTATTAAACAAAGTGGGGTTAGTGTACATTATTACCCTCTAAAAAAAAAAAATTAAAATTATGACTTAGAAATTGTTAGGTTATGTTTATATTACATTAAATGATTTTTTAAAAATAATATTTAAGGTTAGTTGCATATGGTTGCAACAGAAAACGTTATTAATCAAAGTGGTTTTTGTGTAATCCTATACCCACTTAAAAAAAAAATTAAAATTATGACTTAGAAATTGTTAGGTTATGTTTACATTACATGGTATGATTTTTTAAAAATAATATTTAAGGTTAGTTGCATATGGTTGCAACAGAAAACGTTATTAATTAAAGTGGTTTTTGTGTAAAACTATACCCTTTAAAAAAAAAAATTCAAATTATGACTTAGAAATTGTTAGGTTATGTTTACATTACATTGTATGATTTTTTAAAAATTATATTTAAGGTTAGTTGCAAAATCTTTTCACAATAAATCGTTATTAAACAAAGTGGGGTTAGTGTACATTATTACCCTCTAAAAAAAAAAAATTAAAATTATGACTTAGAAATTGTTAGGTTATGTTTACATTACATTAAATGATTTTTTAAAAATAATATTTAAGGTTAGTTGCATATGGTTGCAACAGAAAACGTTATTAATCAAAGTGGTTTTTGTGTAATCCTATACCCACTTAAAAAAAAAATTAAAATTATGACTTAGAAATTGTTAGGTTATGTTTACATTACATTGTATGATTTTTTAAAAATAATATTTAAGGTTAGTTGCATATGGTTGCAACAGAAAACGTTATTAATTAAAGTGGTTTTTGTGTAAAACTATACCCTTTAAAAAAAATAAATTCAAATTATGACTTAGAAATTGTTAGGTTATGTTTACATTACATTGTATGATTTTTTAAAAATTATATTTAAGGTTAGTTGCAAAATCTTTTCACAATAAATCGTTATTAAACAAAGTGGGGTTAGTGTACATTATTACCCTCTAAAAAAAAAAATTAAAATTATGACTTAGAAATTGTTAGGTTATGTTTATATTACATTAATGATTTTTTAAAAATAATATTTAAGGTTAGTTGCATATGGTTGCAACAGAAAACGTTATTAATCAAAGTGGTTTTTGTGTAATCCTATACCCACTTAAAAAAAAATTAAAATTATGACTTAGAAATTGTTAGGTTATGTTTACATTACATTGTATGATTTTTTAAAAATAATATTTAAGGTTAGTTGCATATGATTGCAACAGAAACGTTATTAATTAAAGTGGTTTTTGTGTAAAACTATACCCTTTAAAAAAAAAAATTCAAATTATGACTTAGAAATTGTTAGGTTATGTTTACATTACATTGTATGATTTTTTAAAAATAATATTTAAGGTTAGTTGCATATGGTTGCAACAGAAAACGTTATTAATCAAAGTGGTTTTTGTGTAATCCTATACCCACTTAAAAAAAAAATTAAAATTATGACTTAGAAATTGTTAGGTTATGTTTACATTACATTGTATGATTTTTTAAAAATAATATTTAAGGTTAGTTGCATATGGTTGCAACAGAAAACGTTATTAATTAAAGTGGTTTTTGTGTAAAACTATACCCTTAAAAAAAAAAATTAAAATTATGACTTAGAAATTGTTAGGTTATGTTTACATTACATTGTAATGATTTTTTAAAAATAATATTTAAGGTTAGTTGCATATGGTTGCAACAGAAAACGTTATTAATTAAAGTGGTTTTTGTGTAAAACTATACCCTTAAAAAAAAAAATTCAAATTATGACTTAGAAATTGTTAGGTTATGTTTACATTACATTGTATGATTTTTTAAAAATAATATTTAAGGTTAGTTGCATATGGTTGCAACAGAAAACGTTATTAATTAAAGTGGTTTTTGTGTAAAACTATACCCTTTAAAAAAAAAATTCAAATTATGACTTAGAAATTGTTAGGTTATGTTTACATTACATTGTATGATTTTTTAAAAATAATATTTAAGGTTAGTTGCAATCTGTTGCACAATAAATCGTTATTAATCAAAGTGGGTTTGTGTACATTATACCCTCTAAAAAAAAAAATTAAAATTATGACTTAGAAATTGTTAGGTTATGTTTACATTACATTGTATGATTTTTTAAAAATAATATTTAAGGTTAGTTGCATATGGTTGCAACAGAAAACGTTATTAATCAAAGTGGTTTTTGTGTAAATCCTATACCCACTTAAAAAAAAAATTCAAATTATGACTTAGAAATTGTTAGGTTATGTTTACATTACATTGTAATGATTTTTTAAAAATAATATTTAAGGTTAGTTGCATATTGTTGCAACAGAAAACGTTATTAATTAAAGTGGTTTTTGTGTAAAACTATACCCTTTAAAAAAAAAATTAAAATTATGACTTAGAAATTGTTAGGTTATGTTTACATTACATTGTATGATTTTTTAAAAATAATATTTAAGGTTAGTTGCATATGGTTGCAACAGAAAACGTTATTAATTAAAGTGGTTTTTGTGTAAAACTATACCCTTTAAAAAAAAAAATTCAAATTATGACTTAGAAATTGTTAGGTTATGTTTACATTACATTGTATGATTTTTTAAAAATAATATTTAAGGTTAGTTGCAAATCTTTTCACAATAAATCGTTATTAACAAAGTGGGGTTTGTGTACATTATTACCCTCTAAAAAAAAAAATTAAAATTATGACTTAGAAATTGTTAGGTTATGTTTACATTACATTGTAATGATTTTTTAAAAATAATATTTAAGGTTAGTTGCATATGGTTGCAACAGAAAACGTTATTAATCAAAGTGGTTTTTGTGTAATCCTATACCCACTAAAAAAAAAATTAAAATTATGACTTAGAAATTGTTAGGTTATGTTTACATTACATTGTATGATTTTTTAAAAATAATATTTAAGGTTAGTTGCATATGGTTGCAACAGAAAACGTTATTAATTAAAGTGGTTTTTGTGTAAAACTATACCCTTTAAAAAAAAAAATTCAAATTATGACTTAGAAATTGTTAGGTTATGTTTACATTACATTGTATGATTTTTTAAAAATAATATTTAAGGTTAGTTGCATATGGTTGCAACAGAAAACGTTATTAATTAAAGTGGTTTTTGTGTAAAACTATATCCTTTAAAAAAATAAATTCAAATTATGACTTAGAAATTGTTAGGTTATGTTTACATTACATTGTATGATTTTTTAAAAATTATATTTAAGGTTAGTTGCAAATCTTTTCACAATAAATCGTTATTAACAAAGTGGGGTTAGTGTACATTATTACCCTCTAAAAAAAAAATTAAAATTATGACTTAGAAATTGTTAGGTTATGTTTACATTACATTGTATGATTTTTTAAAAATAATATTTAGGTTAGTTGCATATTGTTGCACCAGAAAACGTTATTAATTAAAGTGGTTTTTGTGTAAAACTATACCCTTTAAAAAAAAAAAATTCAAATTATGACTTAGAAATTGTTAGGTTATGTTTACATTACATTGTATGATTTTTTAAAAATAATATTTAAGGTTAGTTGCATATGGTTGCAACAGAAAACGTTATTAATCAAAGTGGTTTTTGTGTAATCCTAAACCCACTTAAAAAAAAAATTAAAATTATGACTTAGAAATTGTTAGGTTATGTTTACATTACATTGTATGATTTTTTAAAAATAATATTTAAGGTTAGTTGCATATGGTTGCAACAGAATACGTTATTAATTAAAGTGGTTTTTGTGTAAAACTATATCCTTTAAAAAAAATAAATTCAAATTATGACTTAGAAATTGTTAGGTTATGTTTACATTACATTGTATGATTTTTTAAAAATTATATTTAAGGTTAGTTGCAAAATCTTTTCACAATAAATCGTTATTAAACAAAGTGGGGTTAGTGTACATTATTACCCTCTAAAAAAAAAAAATTAAAATTATGACTTAGAAATTGTTAGGTTATGTTTACTATTACATTAAATGATTTTTTAAAAATAATATTTAAGGTTAGTTGCATATGGTTGCAACAGAAAACGTTATTAATCAAAGTGGTTTTTGTGTAAACCTATACCCACTTAAAAAAAAAAATTAAAATTATGACTTAGAAATTGTTAGGTTATGTTTACATTACATTGTAATGATTTTTTAAAAATAATATTTAAGGTTAGTTGCATATTGTTGCAACAGAAACGTTATTAATCAAAGTGGTTTTTGTGTAATCCTATACCCACTTAAAAAAAAAATTAAAATTATGACTTAGAAATTGTTAGGTTATGTTTACATTACATTGTATGATTTTTTAAAAATAATATTTAAGGTTAGTTGCATATGGTTGCAACAGAAAACGTTATTAATCAAAGTGGTTTTTGTGTAAATCCTATACCACTTAAAAAAAAAAATTAAAATTATGACTTAGAAATTGTTAGGTTATGTTTACATTACATTGTATGATTTTTTAAAAATAATATTTAAGGTTAGTTGCATATGGTTGCAACAGAAAACGTTATTAATCAAAGTGGTTTTTGTGTAAACCTATACCCTTTAAAAAAAAAAAATTAAAATTATGACTTAGAAATTGTTAGGTTATGTTTACATTACATTGTATGATTTTTTAAAAATAATATTTAAGGTTAGTTGCATATGATTGCAACAGAAAACGTTATTAATTAAAGTGGTTTTTGTGTAAAACTATACCCTTTAAAAAAAAAATTCAAATTATGACTTAGAAATTGTTAGGTTATGTTTACATTACATTGTATGATTTTTTAAAAATAATATTTAAGGTTAGTTGCATATGGTTGCAACAGAAAACGTTATTAATTAAAGTGGTTTTTGTGTAAACTATACCACTTAAAAAAAAAATTAAATTATGACTTAGAAATTGTTAGGTTATGTTTACATTACATGTATGATTTTTTAAAAATAATATTTAAGGTTAGTTGCATATGGTTGCAACAGAAAACGTTATTAATTAAAGTGGTTTTTGTGTAAAACTATACCCTTTAAAAAAAAAAATTCAAATTATGACTTAGAAATTGTTAGGTTATGTTTACATTACATTGTATGATTTTTTAAAAATAATATTTAAGGTTAGTTGCATATGGTTGCAACAGAAAACGTTATTAATCAAAGTGGTTTTTGTGTAATCCTATACCCACTTAAAAAAAAAATTAAAATTATGACTTAGAAATTGTTAGGTTATGTTTACATTACATTGTATGATTTTTTAAAAATAATATTTAGGTTAGTTGCATATGGTTGCAACAGAATACGTTATTAATTAAAGTGGTTTTGTGTAAACTATACCCTTTAAAAAAAATAAATTCAAATTATGACTTAGAAATTGTTAGGTTATGTTTACATTACATTGTATGATTTTTTAAAAATAATATTTAAGGTTAGTTGCATATTTTGCAACAGAAAACGTTATTAATCAAAGTGGGTTTTGTGTAAACTATACCCTTTAAAAAAAAAAATTAAAATTATGACTTAGAAATTGTTAGGTTATGTTTACATTACATTGTATGATTTTTTAAAAATAATATTTAAGGTTAGTTGCATATGGTTGCAACAGAAAACGTTATTAATCAAGTGGTTTTTGTGTAATCCTATACCCACTTAAAAAAAAAATTAAAATTATGACTTAGAAATTGTTAGGTTATGTTTACATTACATTGTATGATTTTTTAAAATAATATTTAAGGTTAGTTGCATATGGTTGCACCAGAAACGTTATTAATTAAAGTGGTTTTTGTGTAAAACTATACCCTTTAAAAAAAAAAAATTCAAATTATGACTTAGAAATTGTTAGGTTATGTTTACATTACATTGTATGATTTTTTAAAAATAATATTTAAGGTTAGTTGCATATTTTTGCACAATAAATCGTTATTAATCAAAGTGGTTTTTGTGTACATTATTACCCTCTAAAAAAAAAAATTAAAATTATGACTTAGAAATTGTTAGGTTATGTTTATATTACATTAATGATTTTTTAAAAATAATATTTAAGGTTAGTTGCATATGGTTGCAACAGAAAACGTTATTAATCAAAGTGGTTTTTGTGTAAACCTATACCCACTAAAAAAAAAATTAAAATTATGACTTAGAAATTGTTAGGTTATGTTTACATTACATTGTATGATTTTTAAAAATAATATTTAAGGTTAGTTGCATATTGTTGCAACAGAAAACGTTATTAATCAAAGTGGTTTTTGTGTAACCTATACCCACTTAAAAAAAAAATTAAAATTATGACTTAGAAATTGTTAGGTTATGTTTACATTACATTGTATGATTTTTTAAAAATAATATTTAAGGTTAGTTGCATATGGTTGCAACAGAAACGTTATTAATTAAAGTGGTTTTTGTGTAAAACTATACCCTTTAAAAAAAAAAAATTCAAATTATGACTTAGAAATTGTTAGGTTATGTTTACATTACATTGTATGATTTTTTAAAAATAATATTTAAGGTTAGTTGCATATGGTTGCAACAGAAAACGTTATTAATTAAGTGGTTTTGTGTAATCTATACCCTTAAAAAAATAAATTCAAATTATGACTTAGAATTGTTAGGTTATGTTTACATTACATGTATGATTTTTTAAAAATAATATTTAAGGTTAGTTGCATATGGTTGCAACAGAAAACGTTATTAATTAAAGTGGTTTTTGTGTAAAACTATACCCTTTAAAAAAAATAAATTCAAATTATGACTTAGAAATTGTTAGGTTATGTTTACATTACATTGTATGATTTTTTAAAAATTATATTTAAGGTTAGTTGCAAAATCTTTTCACAATAAATCGTTATTAAACAAAGTGGGGTTAGTGTACATTATTACCCTCTAAAAAAAAAAAAATTAAAATTATGACTTAGAAATTGTTAGGTTATGTTTACATTACATTGTATGATTTTTTAAAAATAATATTTAAGGTTAGTTGCATATGATTGCAACAGAAAACGTTATTAATCAAAGTGGTTTTTGTGTAAAACTATACCCTTTAAAAAAATAAATTCAAATTATGACTTAGAAATTGTTAGGTTATGTTTACATTACATTGTAATGATTTTTAAAAATAATATTTAAGGTTAGTTGCATATGGTTGCAACAGAAAACGTTATTAATTAAAGTGGTTTTTGTGTAAACCTATACCACTTAAAAAAAAAAATTAAAATTATGACTTAGAAATTGTTAGGTTATGTTTACATTACATGTAATGATTTTTTAAAAATAATATTTAAGGTTAGTTGCATATGGTTGCAACAGAAAACGTTATTAATTAAAGTGGTTTTTGTGTAAAACTATACCCTTTAAAAAAAAAATTCAAATTATGACTTAGAAATTGTTAGGTTATGTTTACATTACATTGTATGATTTTTTAAAAATAATATTTAAGGTTAGTTGCATATGGTTGCAACAGAAAACGTTATTAATCAAAGTGGTTTTTGTGTAATACTATAACCCTTAAAAAAAAAAATTAAATTATGACTTAGAAATTGTTAGGTTATGTTTACATTACATTGTATGATTTTTTAAAAATAATATTTAAGGTTAGTTGCATATGTTGCAACAGAAATACGTTATTAATCAAAGTGGTTTTTGTGTAAAACTATACCCTTTAAAAAAAAAAATTCAAATTATGACTTAGAAATTATTAGGTTATGTTTACATTACATTGTATGATTTTTTTAAAAATAATATTTAAGGTTAGTTGCATATGATTTGCAACAGAAAACGTTATTAATTAAGTGGTTTTTGTGTAAAACTATACCCTTTAAAAAAAAAAAATTCAAATTATGACTTAGAAATTGTTAGGTTATGTTTACATTACATTGTATGATTTTTTAAAAATTATATTTAAGGTTAGTTGCAAAATCTTTTCACAATAAATCGTTATTAAACAAAGTGGGGTTAGTGTACATTATTACCCTCTAAAAAAAAAAATTAAAATTATGACTTAGAAATTGTTAGGTTATGTTTACATTACATTGTATGATTTTTTAAAAATAATATTTAAGGTTAGTTGCATATGGTTGCAACAGAAAACGTTATTAATTAAAGTGTTTTGTGTAAACCTATACCACTTAAAAAAAAAATTAAAATTATGACTTAGAAATTGTTAGGTTATGTTTACATTACATTGTAATGATTTTTTAAAAATAATATTTAAGGTTAGTTGCATATTGTTGCACAGAAAACGTTATTAATTAAAGTGGTTTTTGTGTAAAACTATACCCTTTAAAAAAAATAAATTCAAATTATGACTTAGAAATTGTTAGGTTATGTTTACATTACATTGTATGATTTTTAAAAATTATATTTAAGGTTAGTTGCATATTTTTGCAACAGAAATCGTTATTAATCAAAGTGGTTTTTGTGTACATCTATACCCTCTAAAAAAAAAAATTAAAATTATGACTTAGAAATTGTTAGGTTATGTTTACATTACATTTAATGATTTTTTAAAAATAATATTTAAGGTTAGTTGCATATGGTTGCACCAGAAAACGTTATTAATTAAAGTGGTTTTTGTGTAAACCTATACCCTTAAAAAAAAAAATTAAATTATGACTTAGAAATTGTTAGGTTATGTTTACATTACATTGTATGATTTTTTAAAAATAATATTTAAGGTTAGTTGCATATGGTTGCAACAGAAAACGTTATTAATCAAGTGGTTTTTGTGTAAAACTATACCCACTTAAAAAAAAAATTAAAAATTATGACTTAGAAATGTTTAGGTTATGTTTACCATTACATTAATGATTTTTAAAAATAATATTTAAGGTTAGTTGCATATGGTTGCAACAGAATACGTTATTAATTAAAGTGGTTTTTGTGTAAAACTATACCCTTTAAAAAAAAAATTCAAATTATGACTTAGAAATTGTTAGGTTATGTTTACATAACATTGTATGATTTTTAAAAATAATATTAAGGTTAGTTGCAAAATCTTTTCACAATAAATCGTTATTAAAAAAGTGGGGTTAGTGTACATTATTACCCTCTAAAAAAAAAAATTAAAATTATGACTTAGAAATTGTTAGGTTATGTTTACATTACATGTATGATTTTTTAAAAATAATATTTAAGGTTAGTTGCATATGGTTGCAACAGAAAACGTTATTAATCAAAGTGGTTTTTGTGTAAAACTATACCCTTTAAAAAAAAAATTCAAATTATGACTTAGAAATTGTTAGGTTATGTTTACATTACATTGTATGATTTTTTAAAAATATATTTAAGGTTAGTTGCATATGGTTGCAACAGAAAACGTTATTAATTAAAGTGGTTTTTGTGTACACTATACCCCTTTAAAAAAAAAAAATTAAAATTATGACTTAGAAATTGTTAGGTTATGTTTACATTACATTGTATGATTTTTTAAAATAATATTTAAGGTTAGTTGCATATGGTTGCAACAGAAAACGTTATTAATTAAAGTGGTTTTTGTGTAACCTATACCCCTTAAAAAAAAAATTAAAATTATGACTTAGAAATTGTTAGGTTATGTTTACATTACATTGTATGATTTTTTAAAAATAATATTTAAGGTTAGTTGCATATGGTTGCAACAGAAAACGTTATTAATTAAAGTGGTTTTTGTGTAAACTATACCCTTTAAAAAAAATAATTCAAATTATGACTTAGAAATTGTTAGGTTATGTTTACATTACATTGTATGATTTTTTAAAAATTATATTTAAGGTTAGTTTGCAAAATCTTTTCACAATAAATCGTTATTAAACAAAGTGGGGTTAGTGTACATTATTACCCTCTAAAAAAAAAAAATTAAAATTATGACTTAGAAATTGTTAGGTTATGTTTATATTACATTAATGATTTTTTAAAAATAATATTTAAGGTTAGTTGCATATGGTTGCAACAGAAAACGTTATTAATCAAAGTGGTTTTTGTGTAATACCTATACCCACTTAAAAAAAAAATTAAAATTATGACTTAGAAATTGTTAGGTTATGTTTACATTACATTGTATGATTTTTTAAAAATAATATTTAAGGTTAGTTGCATATGATTGCAACAGAAAACGTTATTAATTAAAGTGGTTTTTGTGTAAACTATACCCTTTAAAAAAAAAAATTCAAATTATGACTTAGAAATTGTTAGGTTATGTTTACATTACATTGTATGATTTTTTAAAAATAATATTTAAGGTTAGTTGCATATGGTTGCACAGAAAACGTTATTAATTAAAGTGGTTTTTGTGTAAAACTATACCCTTAAAAAAAAAATTAAAATTATGACTTAGAAATTGTTAGGTTATGTTTACATTACATTGTATGATTTTTTAAAAATATATTTAAGGTTAGTTGCATATGGTTGCAACAGAATACGTTATTAATTAAAGTGTTTTTGTGTAAAACTATACCCTTAAAAAAAAATAAATTCAATTATGACTTAGAAATTGTTAGGTTATGTTTACATTACATTGTATGATTTTTTAAAAATTATATTTAAGGTTAGTTGCAAAATCTTTCACAATAAATCGTTATTAACAAAGTGGGGTTAGTGTACATTATTACCCTCTAAAAAAAAAAAATTAAAATTATGACTTAGAAATTGTTAGGTTATGTTTATATTACATTAAATGATTTTTTAAAATAATATTTAAGGTTAGTTGCATATGGTTGCAACAGAAACGTTATTAATCAAAGTGGTTTTTGTGTAATCCTATACCCACTTAAAAAAAAAATTAAAATTATGACTTAGAAATTGTTAGGTTATGTTTACATTACATTGTATGATTTTTTAAAAATAATATTTAAGGTTAGTTGCATATGATTGCAACAGAAAACGTTATTAATTAAAGTGGTTTTTGTGTAAAACTATACCCTTTAAAAAAAAAAAATTCAAATTATGACTTAGAAATTGTTAGGTTATGTTTACATTACATTGTATGATTTTTTAAAAATTATATTTAAGGTTAGTTGCAAATCTTTTCACAATAAATCGTTATTAAACAAAGTGGGGTTAGTGTACATTATTACCCTCTAAAAAAAAAAATTAAAATTATGACTTAGAAATTGTTAGGTTATGTTTATATTACATTAAATGATTTTTAAAAATAATATTTAAGGTTAGTTGCATATGGTTGCAACAGAAAACGTTATTAATCAAAGTGGTTTTTGTGTAAAACCTATACACCTTAAAAAAAAAAATTAAAATTATGACTTAGAAATTGTTAGGTTATGTTTACATTACATTGTATGATTTTTTAAAAATAATATTTAAGGTTAGTTGCATATGATTGCAACAGAAAACGTTATTAATTAAAGTGGTTTTTGTGTAAAACTATACCCTTTAAAAAAAAAAAAATTCAAATTATGACTTAGAAATTGTTAGGTTATGTTTACATTACATTGTATGATTTTTTAAAAATAATATTTAAGGTTAGTTGCAAAATCTTTTCACAATAAATCGTTATTAAACAAAGTGGGGTTTTAGTGTAACATTATTACCCTCTAAAAAAAAAAATTAAAATTATGACTTAGAAATTGTTAGGTTATGTTTATATTACATTAAATGATTTTTTAAAAATAATATTTAAGGTTAGTTGCATATGATTGCAACAGAAAACGTTATTAATTAAAGTGGTTTTTGTGTAAAACTATACCCTTTAAAAAAAACAAATTCAAATTATGACTTAGAATTGTTAGGTATGTTTACATTACATTGTATGATTTTTAAAAATTATATTTAAGGTAGTTGCAAAATCTGGTTGCAACAGTAAATCGTTATTAACACAGTGGTTTTTGGTGTACATTCTATACCCACTTAAAAAAAAAATTAAAATTATGACTTAGAATTGGTTAGGTTATGTTATATTACATGTAATGATTTTTTAAAAATAATATTTAAGGTTAGTTGCATATGGTTGCAACAGAAAACTGTTATTAATTAAGTGTTTTTGTGTAAAACCTATACACCTTAAAAAATAAAATTAAATTATGACTTAGAAATTGTTAGGTTATGTTTACATTACAGTTATGATTTTTTAAAAATAATATTTAAGGTTAGTTGCATATGGTTGCAACAGAAAACGTTATTAATTAAAGTGTTTTTTGTGTAAAACCTATACCCACTTAAAAAAAAAATTAAAATTATGACTTAGAAATTGTTAGGTTATGTTTACAATTACATGTATGATTTTTAAAAAATAATATTTAAGGTTTGTTGCATATAGTTGCAACAGAAACGTTATTAATTAAAGTGTGTTTTTATTAAAAACTAATATCCTTTAAAACAAATAACTTCAAATCATGACTTAGATTGTTAGGTTATGTTTACATTACATGGTATGATTTTTTAAAAATTATATTAAGGGTTAGTTGCATATGGTTTGCAACCAGAAAACGTTTTAATTAGTGTTTTTTGTGTAAACTATAACCCTTTAAAAAAAATAAATTCAAATTATGACTTAGAAATTGTTAGGTTATGTTACATTACATTGTAGGATTTTTTAAAATATATTTAGGTTAGTTGCAAATATTTCACATAAATCGTTATTAAACAAAGTGGGGGTTAGTTAACATTATTACCCTCTAAAAAAAAAAAATACAATTATGACTTCGAAATTGTTAAGGTTATGTTTTATATTACATTAATGATTTTTTAAAATAATATTTAAGGTTAGTTGCATATGGTTGCAACAGAAAACGTTATTAATCAAAGTGGTTTTTGTGTAATCCTATACCCACTTAAAAAAAAAATTAAAATTATGACTTAGAAATTGTTAGGTTATGTTTACATTACATTGTATGATTTTTTAAAAATAATATTTAAGGTTAGTTGCATATGGTATTGCAACAGAAAACGTTATTAATTAAAGTGGTTTTTGTGTAAAACTATACCCTTTAAAAAAAATAAATTCAAATTATGACTTAGAAATTGTTAGGTTATGTTTACATTACATTGTATGATTTTTTAAAAATTATATTTAAGGTTAGTTGCAATATTTTCACAATAAATCGTTATTAACAAAGTGGGTTAGTGTACATTACTATACCCTCTAAAAAAAAAAATTAAAAATTATGACTTAGAAATTGTTAGGTTATGTTTATATTACATTAAAATGATTTTTTAAAAATAATATTTTAAGTTAGTTGCATATGATTGCAACAGAAAACGTTATTAATTAAAGTGGTTTTTGTGTAAAACTATACCCTTTAAAAAAAAAATAAATTCAATTATGACTTAGAAATTGTTAGGTTATGTTTACATTACATGGTATGATTTTTTAAAAATATATATTAAGGTTAGTTGCATATGATTGCAACAGAAAACGTTATTAATTAAAGTGGTTTTTGTGTAAAACTATATCCCTTTAAAAAAATAAATTCAAATTATGACTTAGAAATTGTTAGGTTATGTTTACATTACATTGTATGATTTTTTAAAAATTATATTTAAGGTTTAGTTGCAAAATCTTTTCACAATAAATCGTTATTAAACAAAGTGGGGTTAGTGTACATTATTACCCTCTAAAAAACAAAAAATTACAAATTATGACTTAGAAATTGTTAGGTTATGTTTATATTACATTAAATGATTTTTTAAAATAATATTTAAGGTTAGTTGCATATGGTTGCAACAGAAAATACGTTATTAATTAAAGTGTTTTTGTGTAAAACTATACCCTTTAAAAAAAAAAATTCAAATTATGACTTAGAAATTGTTAGGTTATGTTGTACATTAATTGTATGATTTTTTAAAAATAATATTTAAGGTTAGTTGCAAAATCTTTGCACAATAAATCGTTATTAAGCAAAGTGGGGTGAGTGTACATTATTACCCTCTAAAAAAAAAAATAAAAATTATGACTTAGAAATTGTTAGGTTATGTTTATATTACATTAAATGATTTTTAAAAATAATATTTAAGGTGTTGCACTATGTTGCAACAGAAAACGTTATTAATCAAAGCTGGTTTTTGTCGTAATCTATACACACTTAAAAAAAAATTAAAATTATGACTTAGAAATTGTAGGTTATGTTTACACTTACATTGTCCACTGATTTTTAAAAAATAATATTTAAGGTTAGTTGCATATGGTTGCAACAGAAAACGTTATTAATCAAGTGGTTTTTGTGTAAAACTATACCCTTTAAAAAAAATAAATTCAAATTATGACTTAGAAATTGTTAGGTTATGTTTACATTACATTGTATGATTTTTTAAAAATAATATTTAAGGTTAGTTGCATATGGTTGCAACAGAAAACGTTATTAATTAAAGTGGTTTTTGTGTAAAACTATAACCTTTAAAAAAAAAAATTCAATTTATGACTTAAAATTGTTAGGTTATGTTTACATTACATTGTATGATTTTTTAAAAATAATATTTAAGGTTAGTTGCAAATGTTTCACAGAAAACGTTATTAAACAAAGTGGTTTAGTGTACATATTACCCTCTAAAAAAAAAAATTAAAATTATGACTTAGAAATTGTTAGTTATGTTTATATTACATTGTATGATTTTTTAAAATAATATTTAAGGTTAGTTGCATATGGTTTGCAACAGAAAACGTTATTAATCAAAGTGGGTTTTTTGTAAAACTATACCTTTAAAAAAAAAAATTCAAATTATGACTTAGAAATTGTTAGGTTATGTTTACATTACATTGTATGATTTTTTAAAAATAATATTTAAGGTTAGTTGCAAATTTTGCACAATAAATCGTTATTAAACAAAGTGGGTTTGTGTACATTATTACCCTC
>NW_021014713.1:0-6453 GCF_003676215.2 Rhopalosiphum maidis
AAACTATTAGAATGTCAAATAAACAATGAAAAACCATTTTGAAGTCTTAAATTTGAATTTTTTTTTTTTTTTAGTTGGTAGAGTGATTTAACATTCTATTCGTTTATAACGATGTCCGGTGCACCAATGTGCTTATCACCTTAAATATTATTTTTAAAACTCTTAGAATGTAAAATAAACAATGAAAAACCATTTGAAGTCTTAAATTTGAATTTTATTTTTTTGTGGGTTTTGGGTGATTCAACCCCAATTACTTTAATAACGTTTTATGGTGCACCGATGTGCTAAACCTTAAATATTATTTTTAGAAACTATTAGAATGTAAATAAACAATGAAAAACCATTTTGAAGTCTTAAATTTGAATTTTTTTTTTTTATTTGTGTTGTAGAGTGATTTAACCTCTATTCGTTTATTAACGATGTCTGGTGCACCGATGTGCTAATCACCTTAAATATTATTTTTAAAAACTATTAGAATGTAAAATAACAATGAAAAACCATGTTTGAAGTTTAAATTCTGAATTTTAAATTTTTTTTGATGGTTTCGGTGATTCAACCCCCAATTACTTTAATGTACGTTTATGGTGCACCGATGTTCAAATTACCGTAAATATTATTTTTAGAAACTATTAGAATGTCCAATAACAATGAAAAAATCATGTTGAAGTTCTTAAATTTGAATTTTGATTTTTGTGGGTTGTGGGTGATTTCAAACCCCAATTACTTAATTACGTATTATGGTGCACCGATGTGCAAATTACCTTAAATATTATTTTAGAAAACTATTAGAATGTCAAATAAACAATGAAAACCTTTTGAAGTCTTAAATTTGAATTTTTTTTTTTTAGTTTGTGTAGAGTGATTATAACATTCTATTCGTTATTAACGATTGTCCGGTGCACCAATGTGCTTATCACCCTTAAATATAATTTTTAAAAACTCTTAGAATTAAAATAAACAATGAAAAACCATTTTGAAGTCTTAAATTTGAATATTGATTTTTTGTGGGTTTTGGGTGATTCAACCCTCAATTAGTTTAATAACATTTTCTGGTGCACCGATGTGTTAATAACCATAAATATTATTTTTAGAAACTATAGAATGTCAAATAATCAATGAAAAACCATTTTGAGTCTTAAATTTGAATTTTTTTTTTTTAGTTTGTTAGAGTGATTAACCTTCTATTCGTTTATTAACGATGTCTGGTGCACCGATGTGCAAATTACCTTAAATATTATTTTTTAGAACATATTAGAATGTCAAATAATCAATGAAAAACCATTTTGAAGTCTTAAATTTGAATTTTTTTTTTTTTAGTTTGTGTAGAGTGGATTATACCTTCTATTCGTTATTAACGATGTCCGGTGCAACCAATTTGCTTATCACGCTTAAATATAATTTTTAAAAACTCTTAGAATGTTAAATAAACAAGGTAAAATCATGTTGAAGTCTTAATTTGATTTTTTATTTTTTGTGGGTGATGGGTGATTCAACCACCAATTACTTTAATTACGTTTATTGTGCACCGATGTGCTAATAACCTTAAATATATTTTTAGAAACTATTAGAATGTATGATAAACATGAAAAACCATTGAAGTCTTAAATTTGAATTTTTTTTTTTACTTTGTGTAGAGTGATTTAACATTCTATTCGTTTTATTAACGATGTCTGTGCACCAATGTGCTAATCACCTTAATATTATTTTTAAAACTAATTATAATGTCAAATAAACATGAAAAACCATTTTGAAGTCTTAAATCTGAATTTTATTTTTTTGATGGTTTTCGGTGATTCAACCCTCCAATTACGTTTAATTACGTTTTATGGTGCACCGATGTGCAAATTAACCTTAAATATTATTTTTAGAAACTATTAGAATGTCAATAAACAATGAAAAACCATTTTGAAGTCTTAAATTTGAATTTTATTTTTTTGTGGGTTTTGGGTGATTCAACCCTCAATTACTTTAATTACGTTTTATGGTGCACCGATGTGCTAATTACCTTAAATATTATTTTTAGAAACTATTAGAATGTCAAATAAACAATGAAAAACCATTTTGAAGTCTTAAATTTGAATTTTATTTTTTTGATGTTTTGGGTGATTCAACCCTCAATTAGTTTAATACGATTTTCTGGTGCACCGATGTGTTAATAACCTTAAATATTATTTTTAGAAACTTATAGAATGTCAAATAAACAATGAAAAACCATTTTGAAGTCTTAAATTTGAATTTTTATTTTTTGTGGTTTTTGGTGATTCAACCCCCAATTACTTAATTACGTTTTATGGTGCACCGATGTGCAATTACCTTAAATATTATTTTTAGAAACTATTAGAATGTCAAATAAACAATGAAAAACCATTTTGAAGTCTTAAATTTGAATTTTTTTTTTTTAGTTTGTGTAGAGTGATTAACCTTCTATTCGTTTATTACGATGTCTGGTGCACCAATGTGCTAATCACCTTAAATATTATTTTTAAAAACATTAGAATGTAAATAAACAATGAAAAACCATTTTGAAGTCTTAAATTTGAATTTTTTTTTTTTAGTTTGGTGTAGAGTGATTTAACATTCTATTCGTTTATTAACGATGTGTGCACCAATGTGCTTATCACCTTAAATATAATTTTTAAAAACTCTTAGAATGTTAAATAAACAATGAAAAACCATTTTGAAGTCTTAAATTGATTTTTTATTTTTTTGTGGGTTTTGGGTGATTCAACCCCAATTACTTTAATCACGTTTTATGGTGCACCGATGTGCTAATAACCTTAAATATTATTTTTAGAAACTATTAGAATGTAAATAAACAATGAAAAACCATTTTGAAGTCTTAAATTTGAATTTTTTTTTTTTATTTGTGTAGAGTGATTTAACATTCTATTCGTTTATTAACGATGTCTGGTGCACCAATGTGCTAATCACCTAAAATATTATTTTTAAAAACATTAGAATGTAAAATAAACAATGAAAAACATGTTGAAGTCTTAAATTTGAATTTTTATTTTTTGATGGTTTCGGGTGATTCAATCCTCCAATTACTTTAATTACAGTTTTATGGTGCACCGATGTGCTAATACCTTAAATATTATTTTTAGAAACTATTAGAATGTCAAATAAACAATGAAAAACCATTTTGAAGTCTTAAATTTGAATTTTTTTTTTTTAGTTTGTGTAGAGTGATTTAACCTTCTATTCGTTTATTAACGATGTCCTGTGCACCAATGTGCTTATCACCTTAAATATATTTTTAAAAACTCTTAGAATGTAAAATAAACAATGAAAAACCATTTTGAAGTCTTAAATTTGAATATTGATTTTTGTGGGTTTTGGGTGATTCAACCCTCAATTAGTTTAATAACATTTTCTGGTGCACCGATGTGTTAATAACCATTAAATATTATTTTTAGAAACTTATAGAATGTCAAATAATCAATGAAAAACCATTTTGAAGTCTTAAATTTGAATTTTTTTTTTTTAGTTTGTGTAGAGTGATTTAAACCTTCTATTCGTTTATTAACGATGTCTGGTGCACCGATGTGCAATTACCTTAAATATTATTTTTAGAAACTATTAGAATGTCAAATAAACAATGAAAAACCATTTTGAAGTCTTAAATTTGAATTTTTATTTTTTTGTGGTGTTTGGTGATTCAACCACCAATTACTTTAATAACGTTTTATGGTGCACCGATGTGCTAATAACCTTAAATATTATTTTTAGAAACTATTAGAATGTAAATAAACAATGAAAAACCATTTTGAAGTCTTAAATTTGAATTTTTTTTTTTTAGTTTGTGTAGAGTGATTTAACATTCTATTAGTTTATTAACGATGTCTGGTGCACCAATGTGCTAATCACCTTAAATATTATTTTTAAAAACTATTAGAATGTAAAATAAACAATGAAAAACCATTTTGAAGTCTTAAATTTGAATTTTTATTTTTTGATGGTTTGGGTGATTCAACCCTCAATTACTTTAATTACGTTTTATGGTGCACCGATGTGCAAATTACCTTAAATATTATTTTTAGAAACTATTAGAATGTCAAATAAACAATGAAAAACCATTTTGAAGTCTTAAATTTGAATTTTGATTTTTTGTGGGTTTTGGGTGATTCAAACCCCAATTACTTTAATTACGTTTTATGGTGCACCGATGTGCAAATAACCTTAAATATTATTTTTAGAAACTATTAGAATGTCAAATAAACAATGAAAAACCATTTTGAAGTCTTAAATTTGAATTTGATTTTTTGTGGGTTTTGGGTGATTCAACCCTCAATTAGTTTAATAACATTTTCTGGTGCACCGATGTGTTAATAACCATAAATATTATTTTTAGAAACTTATAGAATGTCAAATAATCAATGAAAAACCATTTTGAAGTCTTAAATTTGAATTTTTTTTTTTTAGTTTGTGTAGAGTGATTTAACCTTCTATTCGTTTATTAACGATGTCTGGTGCACCAATGTGCTAATCACCTTAAATATTATTTTTAAAAACTATTAGAATGTCAAATAAACAATGAAAAACCATTTTGAAGTCTTAAATTTGAATTTTGATTTTTTGTGGGTTTTGGGTGATTCAAACCCCAATTACTTTAATTACGTTTTATGGTGCACCGATGTGCAAATAACCTTAAATATTATTTGTAGAAACTATTAGAATGTAAAATAAACAATGAAAAAGCATTTTGAAGTCTTAAATCTGAATTTTTATTTTTTTGATGGTTTTCGGTGATTCAACCCCCAATTACTTTAATTACGTTTTATGGTGCACCGATGTGCAAATTACCTTAAATATTATTTTTAGAAACTATTAGAATGTCAAATAATCAATGAAAAACCATTTGAAGTCTTAAATTTGAATTTTTTTTTTTTTTAGTTTGTGTAGAGTGATTAACCTTCTATTCGTTATTAACGATGTCCGGTGCACCAATGTGCTTATCACCTTAAATATAATTTTTAAAAACTCTTAGAATGTTAAATAAACAAGGTAAAATCATGTTGAAGTCTTAAATTTGATTTTTTATTTTTTTGTGGGTGATGGGTGATTCAACCACCAATTACTTTAATCACGTTTTATGGTGCACCGATGTGCTAATAACCTTAAATATTATTTTAGAAACTATTAGAATGTATGATAAACAATGAAAAACCATTTTGAAGTCTTAAATTTGAATTTTTTTTTTTTACTTTGTGTAGAGTGATTTAACATTCTATTCGTTTATTAACGATGTCTGGTGCACCAATGTGCTAATCACCTAAAATATTATTTTTAAAAACAATTAGAATGTAAAATAAACAATGAAAAATCATGTTGAAGTCTTAAATCTGAATTTTATTTTTTTGATGGTTTTCGGTGATTCAACCCCAAGTAGTTTAATTACGTTTTATGGTGCACCGATGTTGCAAAATTACCTTAAATATATTTTTAGAAACTATTAGAATGTCAAAATAAACAATGAAAAACCATTTTGAAAGTCTTAAATATGAATTTTGATTTTTTAGTGGTTTGTGGTGATTCAAACCCCAATTACTTTAATTACGTTTTATGGTGCACCGATGTGCAAATTACCTTAAATATTATTTTTAGAAACTATTAGAATGTCAAATAAACAATGAAAAACCATTTTGAAGTCTTAAATTTGAATTTTGATTTTTTGGGTTTTGGGTGATTCAACCCTCATTAGTTTAATAACTTTTCTGGTGCACCGATGTGTTAATAACCTTAAATATTATTTTTAGAAACTATAGAATGTCAAATAAACAATGAAAAACCATTTTGAAGTCTTAAATTTGAATTTTTTTTTTTAGTTTGGTTTAGAGTGATTTAACCTTCTATTCGTTTATTACGATGTCTGGTGCACCAATGTGCTAATCACCTTAAATATTATTTTAAAAACTATTAGAATGTCAAATAAACAATGAAAAACCATTTTGAAGTCTTAAATTTGAATTTTTTTTTTTTTAGTTTGTGTAGAGTGATTTAACCTCTATTCGTTTATTAACGATGTCCGGTGCACCAATGTGCTTATCACCTTAAATATATTTTTAAAAACTATTAGAATGTCAAATAAACAATGAAAAACCATTTTGAAGTCTTAAATTTGAATTTTATTTTTTTGTGGGTTTGGGTGATTCAACCTCAATTAGTTTAATAACATTTTCTGGTGCACCGATGTGCTAATACCTTAAATATTATTTTTAGAAACTATAGAATGTCAAATAAACAATGAAAAACCATTTTGAAGTCTTAAATTTGAATTTTTTTTTTTTAGTTTGTGTAGAGTGATTTAACCTTCTATTCGTTTATTAACGATTTCTGGTGCACCGATGTGCAATTACCTTAAATATTATTTTTAGAAACTATTAGAATGTCAAATAAACAATGAAAAACCATTTTGAAGTCTTAAATTTGAATTTTTTTTTTTTGTGGGTTTGG
>NW_021014714.1:0-6830 GCF_003676215.2 Rhopalosiphum maidis
TTATTGGGTTTTTCCTAGGAATAATTGGGATTTTTAATGATTTCCTAAATGTTAAAAGGGAAATTTATGGATTTTTTAGGAATTTTAAGATATTTTTTGGATTCCAATCAGTTAACATTAGGTTTTTCCTATAATAAATTGGGATTTCTAATGAGTAATTAATAGTTAAAGGTGAAATTTATGGATTTTTTAAAGAATTTAAAGAATTATTTTGTATTTCAATCAGTTATTATTGGGTTTTTCCCTGGTATATTGGGAATTTAATGATATTCTAAATATTAAAGGATTTATGGATTTTTTAGGAATTTTAAGAATTTTATGGATTTTAATCACATATTATTGGGTTTGTCACAGCAATAATTGGATTTTTAATGATTTCCTAAATGTTAAAAGGGAAATTTATGGATTTTTTAGGAATTTTAAGAAATTTTATGGATTATAATCACATATTATTGGAAATGTCACAGGAATAATTGGTATTTTTAATGATTTCCCAAATGTTAAAAGGGAAATTTATGGTTTTTTTTAGGAATTTTAAGATATTTTTTGGATTCCAATCAGTTATCATTGGGTTTTTCCTATAATAAATTGGGATTACTAATGATTTATTAATAGTTAAAGGTGAAATTTATGGATTTTTAAAGAATTTTAAAGAATTTTTTGTATTCCAATCAGTTATCATTGGGTTTTTCCTGGTATATTTGGAATTTTAATGATTTTCTAAATATTAAAACGGAAATTTATGGATTTTTTAGGAATTTTAAGAAATTTTATGGATTTTAATTAGTTTTTATTGGGTTTTTCCTAGGAATAATTGGGATTTTAATGATTATCTAAATGTTAAAAGGGAAATTTATGGTTTTTTTTTAGGAATTTTAAGATATTTTTTGGATTCCAATCAGTTAACATTAGGTTTTTCCTATAATAAATTGGGATTTCTAATGATTTATTAATAGTTAAAGGTGAAATTTATGGATTTTAAAGAATTTAAAGAATTATTTTGTATTCCAATCAGATATCATTGGGTTTTTCCTGGGTATATTTGGAATTTAATGATTTTCTAAATATTAAAACGGAATTTATGGATTTTCTTAGGAATTTTAAAAATTGTTTTTATAGATCAGTTATTATTGGGTTTTTCCTAGGAATAATTGGGATTTTAATGATTATCTAAATGTGTGAAAAGGGAAATTTATGGTTTTTTTTTAGGAATTTTAAGATATTTTTTGGATTCCAATCAGTTATACATTAGGTTTTTCCTATAATAAATGGGATTGTACTAATTGATTATAATAGGTTATAAAGGTGAATGACATTTATGGATTTTGAAAGAATTTAAAGATTATTTTGATTCCAATCAGTATTCATGGGTTTTTCCTAGGAGAATATTGGAATTTTAATGATACTAATAGGTAAAACGGAAATATGGATTTTTAGGAATTTTAAGAAATGTTTTATGAGATAATAGTTATATTGGGTTTTTCCTAGGAATAATTGGGATTTTTAATGATTTCCCAAATGTTAAAGGGAAATTTATGGTTTTTTTTTAGGAATTTTAAGATATTTTTTTGATTCCATCAGTTAACATTAGGTTTTTCCTATAATAAATTGGGATTTTAATGATTTATTTATTAAAGGTGAAATTTATGGATTTTAAAGAATTTAAAGAATTATTTTGTATTCCAATCAGTTATCATTGGGTTTTTCCTGGTATATTTGGAATTTTAATGATTTTCTAAATATTAAAACGGAAATTTATGGATTTTTTGGAATTTTAAGAATTGTTTTTATTAGAATCAGTTATTATTGGGTTTTTCATAGGAATAATTGGAATTTTTAATGATTATCTAAAGGTTAAAAGGGAAATTTATGGATTTTTTAGGAATTTTAAGAAATTTTATGGATTTTAATCAGTTATTATTGGGTTTTTCTTAGGAATAATTGGTATTTTAATGATTATCTAAATGTTAAAAGGGAAATTTATGAATTTTTTAGGAATTTAAAAAAATTTTTTTGATTATAATCACATATTATTGGAAATGTCACAGGAATAATTTGTATTTTTAATAATTTCCCAAATGTTAAAAGGGAAACTTATTGGTTTTTTTAGGAATTTTAAGATATTTTTTGGATTCCAATCAGTTATCATTGGGTTTTTCCTATAATAAATTGGGATTACTAATGATTTATTAATAGTTAAAGGTGAAATTTATGGACTTTTAAAGAATTTAAAGAATTTTTTTGTATTCCAATCAGTTATCATTGGGTTTTTCCTGGGTATATTTGGAATTTTAATGATTTTCTAAATATTAAAACGGAAATTTATGGATTTTTTAGGAATTTTAAGAAATTTTATGGATTTTAATTAGTTTTTATTGGGTTTTTCCTAGGAATAATTGGGATTTTTAATTATTTCCAAATGTTAAAAGGGAAATTTATGGTTTTTTTTTAGGAATTTTAAGATATTTTTGGATTCCAATCAGTAACATTAGGTTTTTCCTATAATAAATTGGGATTTCTAATGATTTATTAATAGTTAAAGGTGAAATTTATGGTTTTTTTAAAGAATTTAAAGAATTATTTTGTATTCCAATCAGTTATCATTGGGTTTTTCCTGGGTATATTTGGAATTTTAATGATTTTCTAAATATTAAAACGGAAATTTATGGATTTTTAGGAATTTTAAGAAATTGTTTTATTAGAATCAGTTATTATTGGGTTTTTCCTAGGAATAATTGGGATTTTAATGATTATCTAAATGTTAAAAGGGAAATTTATGGTTTTTTTTTAGGAATTTTAAGATATTTTTTGGATTCCAATCAGTTAACATTAGGTTTTTCCTATAATAAATTGGGATTTCTTATGATTTATTAATAGTTAAAGGTGAAATTTATGGATTTTTAAAGAATTTAAAGAATTATTTTGTATTCCAATCAGTTATCATTGGGTTTTTTCCTGGGTATATTTGGAATTTTAATGATTTTCTAAATATTAAAACGGAAATTTATGGATTTTTTAGGAATTTTAAGAATTTTTTTATTTAATCAGTTATTATTGGGTTTTTCCTAGGAATAATTGGGATTTTAATGATTATCTAAATGTTAAAAGGGAAATTTATGGATTTTTAAGGAATTTTAAGAATTATTTTGTATTCCAATCAGTTATCATTGGGTTTTTCCTATAATAAATTGGGATTTCTAATGATTTATTAATAGTTAAAGGTGAAATTTATGGATTTTTAAAGAATTTAAAGAATTATTTTGTATTCCAATCAGTTATTATTGGGTTTTTCCTGGGTATATTTGGAATTTTAATGATATTCTAAATATTAAAACGGAAATTTATGGATTTTTTAGGAATTTTAAGAAATTTTTTGGATTTTAATCACATATTATTGGAAATTCCTAAGCAATAATTGGGATTTTTAATGATTTCCTAAATGTTAAAAGGGAAATTTATGGATTTTTTAGGAATTTTAAGAAATTTTATGGATTATAATCACATATTATTGGAAATGTCACAGGAATAATTGGTATTTTTAATGATTTCCCAAATGTTAAAAGGGAAATTTATGGTTTTTTTTAGGAATTTTAAGATATTTTTTGGATTCCAATCAGTTATCATTGGGTTTTTCCTATAATAAATTGGGATTACTAATGATTTATTAATAGTTAAAGGTGAAATTTATGGATTTTTAAAGAATTTAAAGAATTTTTTGTATTCCAATCAGTTATCATTGGGTTTTTCCTGGGTATATTTGGAATTTTAATGATTTTCTAAATATTAAAACGGAAATTTATGGATTTTTTAGGAATTTTAAGAAATTGTTTTGATTTAATTAGTTATTATTGGGTTTTTCCTAGGAATAATTGGGATTTTTAATTATTTCCCAAATGTTAAAAGGGAAATTTATGGTTTTTTTTTAGGAATTTAAGATATTTTTTGGATTCCAATCAGTTAACATTAGGTTTTTCCTATAATAAATTGGGATTTCTAATGATTTATTAATAGTTAAAGGTGAAATTTATGGATTTTAAAGAATTTAAAGAATTATTTTGTATTCCAATCAGTATCATTGGGTTTTCCTGGGTATATTTGGAATTTTAATGATTTTCTAAATATTAAAACGGAAATTTATGGATTTTTTAGGAATTTTAAGAAATTTTTGGATTTTAATTAGTTTTTATTGGTTTTCCTAGGAATAATTGGGATTTTTAATTATTTCCAAATGTTAAAAGGGAAATTTATGGTTTTTTTTTAGGAATTTTAAGATATTTTTTGGATTCCAATCAGTTAACATTAGGTTTTTCCTATAATAAATTGGGATTTCTAATGATTTATTAATAGTTAAAGGTGAAATTTATGGATTTTTAAAAGAATTTAAAGAATTATTTTGTATTCCAATCAGTTATCATTGGGTTTTTCCTGGTATATTTGGAATTTTAATGATTTTCTAAATATTAAACGGAAATTTATGGATTTTTAGGAATTTTTAAGAAATTGTTTTTATTATACATCAGTTATTATTGGGTTGTTCTAGGAATAATTGGGATTTTTAATGATTTCCCAAATGTTAAAAGGGAAATTTATGGTTTTTTTTTAGGAATTTTAAGATATTTTTTGGATTCCAATCAGTTATCATTGGGTTTTTCCTATAATAAATTGGGATTACTAATGATTTATTAATAGTTAAAGGTGAAATTTATGGATTTTTTAAAGAATTTAAAGAATTTTTTTGTATTCCAATCAGTTATCATTGGGTTTTTCCTAGGAATAATTGGATTTTAATGATTATCTAAATTTTAAAACGGGAATTTATGGATTTTTAAGGATTTAAGAAATTTTATGGATTTTAATTAGTTTTTATTGGGTTTTTCCTAGGAATATTGGGATTTTTAATTATTTCCCAAATGTTAAAAGGGAAATTTATGGTTTTTTTTAGGAATTTTAAGATATTTTTTGGATTCCAATCAGTTACATTAGGTTTTTCCTATAATAAATTGGGATTTCTAATGAGTAATTATATAGTTAAAGGTGAAATTTATGGATTTTAAAAGAATTTTAAAGAATTATTTTGTATTCAATCCGTTATATTGGGTTTTTCCTGGGTATATTTGGAATTTTAATGATATTCTAAATATTAGAACGGATATTTATGGATTTTTAGGAATTTTAAGAAATTTTATGGATTTAATCACATATTATGGAAATGTCACAGCAATAATTGGATTTTTAATGATTTCCTAAATGTTAAAGAGGGAAATTTATGGATTTTTTAGGAATTTTAAAGAAATTTTATGGATATAATCACATATTATGGAAATGTCACAGGAATAAGTGGTATTTTAATGATTTCCCAATGTTTAAAAGGGAAATTTATGGTTTTTTTTTAGGAATTTTAAGATATTTTTGGATTCCAATCAGTTATCATTGGGTTTTCCTATAATAAATTGGGATTACTAATGATTTATTAATAGTTAAAGTGAAATTTATGGATTTTTAAAGAATTTAAAGAATTTTTTTGTATTCCAATCAGTTATCATTGGGTTTTTCCTGGGTATATTGGATTTTAATGATTTTCTAAATATTAAAACGGAAATTTATGGATTTTTTAGGAATTTTAAGAAATTTTATGGATTTTAATTAGTTTTTATTGGGTTTTTCCTAGGAATAATTGGGATTTTTAATTATTTCCCAAATGTTAAAAGGGAAATTTATGGTTTTTTTTAGGAATTTTAAGATATTTTTGGATTCCAATCAGTTAACATTAGGTTTTTCCTATAATAAATTGGGATTTCTAATGATTATTAATAGTTAAAGGTGAAATTTATGGATTTTTAAAGAATTTAAAGAATTATTTTGTATTCCAATCAGTTATCATTGGGTTTTTCCTGGGTATATTTGGAATTTTAATGATTTTCTAAATATTAAAACGGAAATTTATGGATTTTTTAGGAATTTTAAGAAATTGTTTTTATTAGAATCAGTTATTATTGGGTTTTTCCTAGGAATAATTGGGATTTTTAATGATTATCTAAATGTTTAAAAGGGAAATTTATGGTTTTTTTTTAGGAAGTTTAAGATATTTTTTTGGATTCCAATCAGTTAACATTAGGTTTTCTATAAATAAATTGGGATTTCTAATGATTTATTAATAGTAAAGGTGAAATTTATGGATTTTTAAAGAATTTAAAGAAATTATTTGTATTCCAATCAGTATCATTGGGTTTCTTCCTGGGTATATTGGAATTTTAATGATTTTCTAAATATTAAAACGGAAATTTATGGATTTTTATAGAATTTTAAGAAATTGTTTTTATTAGAATCAGTTATTATTGGGTTTTTCCTAGGAATAATTGGGATTTTAATGATTATCTAAATGTTAAAAGGGAAATTTATGGTTTTTTTTTTTTAGGAAGTTTAAGATATTTTTTGGATTCCAATCAGTAAAATTAGGTTTTTCCTATAATAAATTGGGATTTCTAATGATTTATTAATAGTTAAAGGTGAAATTTATGGATTTTTAAAGAATTTAAAGAATTATTTTGTATTCCAATCAGATTATCATTGGGTTTTTCCTGGGTATATTTGGAATTTTAATGATTTTCTAAATATTAAAACGGAAATTTATGGATTTTTTTAGGAATTTTAAGAAATTGTTCTTTATTAGAATTCAGTTATTATTGGGTTTTTCCTAGGATTAATTGGGATTTTTAATTATATCCCAAATGTTAAAAGGGAAATTTATGGTTTTTTTTTTAGGAATTTATAGATATTTTTTGGATTCCAATCAGTTATCATTGGGTTTTTCCTATAATAAATTGGGATTT